>NC_091557.1:24116933-24121933 GCF_042767895.1 Penaeus vannamei
GCCCCCCCTTTTCCCAACTGGAAAAATCACCCTGTCTTTCCCCTGATATCCTAAAAAAATGTTGCTGGGGTAATTCAAACATTTTTTCATTAATATAAATGTTAATTTAGAAATTTAAAACAGAAAGAGTCACTACTTTTTGTCAGGAATCTGGTTCCATATTAACTGCTATAGGAGTAATATAATAAGTAAAGTTTAAAAAAAAATGTTTTTCCTCCATGTTTAAATAAAATTTTATTTGTCAATTGACATACAAATATTGAAAGCTTAAGTTTCACTCTCATATTCTTAACATATTTTTAAACCCATTTATCATAGTTATTTTAATATTGGTTTCATTAAATTTTACTTATTTAAAAGGGGAATTTTGAAGATATAACTTTATTCATTTTTTAAATTTTACCTATTTGGGATATTAAACATATCCAACAGCTTTCAAATCATCTTTTGTGCTCTTCACTCCCAGGTTAAACTAAAGAAAGATAATAAATTTTTCCCATATTCAAAAGCCCGAAGTATACGACTACAATTCTTTTCTTTTTCTTCTATTATCATTTATTATCCCCAAATTTTATCATTATTTAGTCATTTATTAAAAAGGTTTAATTTGTCAAGTTTTGTCTGTTGTATCTGACACTATAAAAAAAGACTCATTTTTCAAAAAAAAATTCACAATTCTAGTTTTCTGATTTCAAGAAGAGTAAAAATATAAAGAACACAATGAAGAAGTTTATTAATTAAGTACTATTTTCTCACATGACTAAAAGTTTCCATTCAACAGATTATTGTTCTCAACTGTTTTGACTTTGTGGTATAATCTAAAATTTTTTCATTAAAGTCAATTACCAACTTTATAAAGGGGAGGGATGATGAATGAGAAAAAAACTCAACATGTGAAAGCGAAAATAACAAAACCCTCAAAAAGATAAACAGGAAGCAAGGCAAACACAAGTATTCGAACTCCCCCCCCTGAACAAAAAAGATAGCAATACAATAAGCCTAAATAACTGTCTTGTACTAGATAAGACTTTTTTTTAGTGAACTTTAAAATATACATCAAATGTTCCATTAAAGCATAAAAATTCCTTTTTCCCTTAAAAAATGAAGAAAAAAAATCTAATGCAGCAAAAAATATAAAAACCTACTTGCATAAAAACCCTTTTTAAAATTTATTTAAAAATTTTACCAGGTAATTAGTTCCCCCAATACCTACAAAATTTTCCACCAGCAAAATAAAAAAAACTATTGGCCAGGATATGCCATACCCTACAAATTTAGCATATTTTGTTAGAGGGAAGGGATAAAAAAGTTCATTATAGGGGAAAAACGCTATAAACAACCCACTTCCTGATGGATGAAAGAGACCCAGAAAAAAACAAAAAAAGAAAATATAATCAGAACAGGGAAAAGATCTATCCAAATTACATCTGGGAAAACTGGGGAAAATGTAGTCAAACAAAAGATAGCAAAAGAGGTTTAGCAAGAAAACTTAGAGTACAGATGATGCAAAAATTAACTTTGGTGATATTTCACAGGTCCACCATTAACTTTTTTGTAATATTTTGGCTTTAATATCATGAAACAAATAAAAAAAAATAATATTCTTGTCACTTTTTTTGTTTTTAAACTCTATTTTTCTTCCTCTTATTTCAATGCAATTGAAGTTAAATCTACAATTTCTTTTTTTCTATTCTTGCAAAATTTGAGGTTTTCATTAACTTTTCCAGTCATGGTTAATGCAATTATCAGAATGCTACTTTATAAGATAAGAATCTTGTCCATTTTTTTTATTTTTTTACAGTTTTCCCCCCTCCTGAAAATACTGTATAAAAAAAATATCTGTCCAAAACTGTCTGGATATCCCATTAGTACATGACCTGTCCATTTTTGAATATTTTTACTTTTTCCCCCATTTCCCTAAAAAAAAGATGGAGCCCTATCCATTTTATTTTTATTCAATTCCTTTTGGATTAATTTCTAAAACTTGAGACTTAAAAAAGACAATAAATTGGGTGGCAAACCAAAATGTCATTTGCCATTGGGTCTTTTGACAAATCTTGTATAATTTCATTTCCTATCTTCATTTCCAAATGCACCCATGAATTTCAGTTAAAGATGTTTTATAAGACTGCAAAAAATATTTTATTGCATTTTCTCATACTTGAGAACATGTAATTAGTAAACAAAAGAACAAAATTTAAATAACCATTTTTAAAAGAAAAATACTAGATATTTTTAAAAACAAACGGTCAACATTACCATTAGCTACAATGTCGGGGGTTATATAAAAGAAAACCTTTTAAAAAAAGTTTTTTTCAAAAAGGAACTACTGAAGAAAAAAAAAATTTTTAAAACTAAAAAAAATCAGGAATTTTTTTTTATATTCTGATGATCTCCGTCAACAAACAAAGTGGATAGATAAAAGGGTTTATTTTTATCTTTTTAAGACATTATCAAAACACCTCCTAAGGTTTAATAAGCTACACAAAATATAATGAGGAAATTTAAAGATCATATTGACACAAGAAAAATTATATAATCTAAATATTTTTAGTAATTTTATGTTTATAGCAACACTGCAAAGAATATTTTTTACACAAAAAATATCAACTTATGCTGACTGTTTGTATAGATATATATATATATATAGATTTTTTACACTATCAATTGTGTGGCAGAGAAATGATAAATTTAAAGGAGTATAAAAAAGGTTTCATGATAAAATACTTTACTTACCCAATAAACAGAGATTATTTTTCAGACTGTGTTCCCCTGCATTGTATATGCAATAAGGATATTTCTTGGAGAACTTCTTATAAAGCTGTCTCCCTCGCAATCTTTCAAATACCTCCTGAAGCATGATCACATCAATATCTGGAAGCTATTGTAAACAATGAGTTCACTGTCCCTTTAAATATGTACACTAAAAGTAAACATTCTGAATTCTTCATAGTCATTGCATCTATAATCATCTACCGGTAATTTCTTCCTTTTATAGACTTTGAGAATCCAGAAATTTTTGAGAAGCTTTTATATCTGTTATGCAGTTACACAAGCTAGGAACAACAGAGTCCAGATTTCATGTTTCGGGGGTATCTTCATACTTGTTTCTAAGAAGTACATTTCCCAGTTAATTGTTATAAATGATTGTGTAAAAAAAATCACAAATGTGCCAGATATGAAAGGTAAAGGACACCTTTATCTAACAGGATAACTTGGTTTGTACAATAATTCTTGAAAACAGTGGGCATGACATTTTGACTTTTACTCTTTACTATTGTTGTGGAACAAAAATCAAAGGAAATCAGAACTCTCAACCCTTTTTCCTTTTTTATGCTGTAACTAGATGCCTTACATGAATGAGTTCTCCAGAATTAGGTTTGGATATTTGGGGCCATATTTTAATCATTTTGTAGAACGATAAAATTGTTCTTCAGAGCCTGATATAAATTCATAATTCACAAGTTACTAAATTTTCAAGAATATATTAAAATGAACTAATTCTTAATAATTCTGGTCAGATATTTTCTAAACTTGACCAAGGCATCAGAAACACATGATTTCCAAGACAAAATATGGCTCAAAATACTCAAAACTACCACTGGAAAACTCCTCTGCATCAAAATATTCCTGAGAAAAGTAATGGGCATTTGATTTTTATTTGCATCTGCCTCTATTTGACAATCATAAAGCTCAAGGAAAGAAAGTAGAATTCTAAGCCAAACTTCCTAAGAAAACATAATGCCACTTTCCTAAGGCAAATCAAAGGAAAAAAGTTCTGTAATATCCCCAATATAGTAACTGATATGGCCAAATTTTATTTCTACTGTGAAAATCTAGTGTTTTCTATGGTAGCTATATCAGAAGTAATCAACCTTCTTCATAGGAGACACCAAGTACTTCTCTGCGATGGGGTTGGTTTCCCAGGCTGAGTACCACAGTACTATTTACATACTTTTTTCGACATGAGAATGATATATACAACAAACTAGTTAATAAAACATAGACCCAAAGCTGGCTATTTGGAATAATATTCTTTCTCCATAATTTTAAAAAAAAGGGAAAAATACAACAAAAATTTTTTGGAAGCCCAAAAAAAAAAAGGGAAAGTGAAAATACCCGCCTAACAATGCTTCTCTTTAATTCAAAATTTCTCATTTTTTCAAAGATGGCGATGGCGCAGAACCTTGTAGGTATCTCGGCCCGCCAGTAAACTTTCCTGCAACATAAACCAAAGCATATCATCATTAAAAAATCGGGGGAAAAAAGCAAATATTGTTTTTTATAAACTTTATTTTTTCCCAAATGTTTACAAAATAAAATTTTCCCTATTATTGTTGTATCGCACAAGAATTAAATGAGAATCAATTTGCTGAACAGATGGTAACTGAAGGACAATTCGGGTGACATCTGAGGACTGATTTTCAGGAACACAAAAAAAAGGGGTTGTGATCACAGAAGGAGCAAGTCCACCCATATGGTGCCAAAAAAACCCAAGAGGCAACAAGATAATGGTCATCATCAGCAGAAAGGTCCTCCAACAGCATACCTGTTATGAAATTTTTATTTTACATACCCAATAATCAGTACAATTTCCCCAAAATTTATATCTATAAAAAAAACGACAGTATCTGATATTATTTCAAATTGGAGAGACATCTAATTTTTAAAGTTTTGGACAATTCAAAAAATTTTAAAACATATAAAATGTGTGATAGAGAGTATCTTCCTCTTACATTTTAAATAAAAAATTTTTAGGTATTAAAAGAAAAACACACAGATGCTATTTAAATATTCTTTACCTAAGAAAATTCTGGTTGTTGGATCAAATGTTGTTTGACAGTAAAGGAGGACACATGAAAATTTTTTAAACAGTCAAAAGATGTAACTACCCTTCCCCACAACCAAGTTGGAACTCTTCCGAGGCAATTTTTACGTTTATCAAGTACAAATGCTAAACCAAAAAACAAAATATATGGTTTTATCACCCAAATTCATCA
>NC_091557.1:24141387-24146387 GCF_042767895.1 Penaeus vannamei
TCTGTCGAGTAAGACGCGTTGGGTCCTACACGTCAAGAAAGCAGTGATCCAGTGAAGTATTGGTCCTGTGATCCCGTAATGTCGTAATTTAAGAGTCAGTCTTTTGTGGGGAACTTTGTCAAAGGCTTTGGCAAAGTCAAGTAGTATGGCGTCAACTTGTTTGGTGTCACGTCTGTCTAATTGTCGTACAATGTCATGATGAGTGGTGATTAGTTGGGTCTCACATGATCGTCTGGGCCAAAAACCATGTTGTGAGTCTGTAAAGATGTTGTCGGTATCAATGTGGTTCATTATGTGTTTATGTATTATGTGTTCAAAAATTTTGCAGACGATCGATGTGAGAGAGATGGGGCAATAATTTGGCAGGTCAGTTCTGTCTCCTGTCTTGAAGAGGGGGGTGATCTTTGCACAAAGCCAGCCAGTTGGTAGGGTGAATGAGGCGAGTGATTGGGAAAAGATAGATTGAAGGATGGGGGCAAGGACAGGGGCGCTGGACTTGAGGATTAAGGTGGGGATCTGATCTGGTCCAGTGGCTTTGTTTGTGTCAAAAGTAGTCAGTAGTTTCAGTATGCCGTTAGTCGTGATGTCAAGCGGCGGGATTGGGGGATAAGGTCTATCTGGAATGTTAGGTGTATCTTTGTCTTCGTGTATGAACACAGACTGGAAGTGTGTGTTGAGTAATTGTGATTTGAGTTCTGGGTCAGTTACAATAGTGTTGTAGTCTTTCAAGACTGTGATCGCTGTTGTGTCCTGACTTAAAGAATTTGAAGAAGTGTTTAGGGTTATTTCTGATGTTGTTTGCGAGGTAGGTGGAAATGTGTTCGTGTTCTGCTTTCTTTATGTTCTTGGAAAATGTTTTTTGGTGAGCTGTGAAAGCAGTCCAATTTTCTGGTGTGTTGTATGTTTGTGTGCATCTGTAGAGTCGCTGTTTTTTGTGATGTTGTCTGCGTAGCTCCCTGGAGAACCAGGGAAGTGTATGTCTACTTGAAGGTGTTTTCTGTGGGATGTGTTTGTTCATGGATGTAAGTATGGCGAGTTTAAGGTTATCCCAATTGGAGGTGAATGGTCTTGAGTGGGGATCAGTGGAAAAGTAGTCTGTGCTAAAGTTGGCGATGTCCTGTGTGATTGCGTCTAAGTCAGCTCTAGAAAAGAAGAAAATTGGTCTGCATCTCTGTTTTTGTCTGGTAGGTCTGAGGTCTACGTCAACGAGGACGATGTCATGGTCACTAAGTCCTGGGATAACCTTGGTGTTTGTTATCTCTAGCACGTTATTCGTGAGGAAAAGCTCTAGAATGTGTGAGGTGGTGTGAGGGTCACCGACGCCATTGGTACGTGTCATGATTTGTGTTCATGTTGGAGTGAGTACTGTTTGAGAGAGTGAGTGAGTATTTATGATGTCCATGAACGTGTCGTGTAGTTGGCGTCTGTTTGTGTAGGAAATGATGGGGGCCACAAGGTCGGTGAGTGGGGGATCGTGAGGGGACAGAGCAGTCCAGTCTATGTCAGGGAGGTTGAAATTGCCTGTGAGCCATATGTTTTAGTCTGCGTTAATGCGTGTTAAGAGATAGTTCAAGGTTCTGTAGGTATTCTGTATTAGTAGAATGCGGTCTGTAGAAAGCGTCGAGGAGTGATTTACAGTTATAGAGCTGGAGTTGGATCCAGACAATTTCACAATCCGTGTCAAGGTCAGGTCTAGGTTTAACAGTTAGTTCTGGTTTGGTGGCGATGAGAACACCGCCACCTCTGCCAGCGTCAGTCGAGCGGTCTTTACGTACTACAGTCATGTTAAAGGGAGGGGGGAAAATTTCAGTAGAGTCAATGTCAGGAGTTAACTATGTCTCAGTACCTATTATAATGTCAGGTTTGTAAGAATGGAGGATTTGATGAAGCTGGGCTATTTTGTTGGTAATGCTTCTGAAGTTGATGTTTAGTAGGCGGAGGGTAGTCGGGTTATAGCGAGTGGATGGTCTATGGGAGGTAGGTATGGAGGAGGAGGAGGAGGAGGAGGAGGAGGAGGAGGAGGAGGAGGAGGAGGAGGAGGAGGAGGAGGAGGAAGAGGAAGAGGAAGAGGAAGATAAAGAGGAAGAGGAGGAGGAAGTGGAAGAGGGGGTAGGTGGGGAAGAGTGGGGAGGGGAGGGAGAGGGGGGGGACGGAGAGGAAGAGGAGAGAGAAGGAGAGGAAGAGGAGTGGGGAGGAGAGAACGAGGGAGAAGGAAGGGAAGGGAGGGGAAGAGGGGGGGAGCAGAGAGGGAGGTGGAAGGAGAAGGCAGAGGAAAGGAAAGGCAGGAGGAGGGAGTAATAGGTGAAGGGGGGGAAGGGTTGGGGAAGGGAGGGGGGGGAGAAAGGGGAAAGGAAGGGTGGGGTATGGCTGGGGTAAGGAGATAATCATGAGATGCGTGAGAGGTCCGGGAGTCAATGGAAAGCCTAGAACAGAGGGATATGGAACTCAGTGATATGGATGGGAATCTGATGAGAGGCATTATTGGGGTTGAGTGCTTGTTTGTATGTTGAAGAGAGTGGTGAGTATGTGGTGTGCGGGTGGGGTTAAGAGGAAGAGTGTGTTGGAAGGGAAGGCTGTTTATGTCTTGCGAATGGAGTGTGTTGAAGGAATTGGAGACTGTAATGGGAGAAAATGCGAAAAACGAGCTTGAGAAGTTAGGTAGGCCGCATCCATCGCAGATCCACGCAACGCCATTGTTAACCAATCCCGTGTATAACTGTGTGAAGGAGCCTTAACACCAATATCAAACATAATAATTGCCTTAATACTCACGAGAATACAAATCACAATAAAAAATTAAGGAGAAAGGCCAGTGCAATCCCTCAACTCCCAACTTCCCAAGGTCAGCTGCTTCGAGGGTTCGTAAACAGAGTCTCACATGATTCAAATTCATGAGGCTTCACGAGCCACCGCCTCTATTCGCACAACAAAATAAAATCTCATGATTCCATCCACACTACTATTATTGCGATTATCATTATAAGTAATATTAGCCTCATCACATTATTACCACACCTACGATCTTTATTATCATCTTTATTCTTATTATGATTATGCTTACCATCATTACTACTATCATCACAGTAGCATGTATGTATTACCACATGCTCTCGCAAAAAACTGTTTGACAGAGAGACGCAGTTGAAATGTTGGAAACACCATAATCAAATTGGAGAAAGAGAATATTGTTTTCTAGTCAGTTTTGTTTATCCATAACAAAAAAAGATAAATTCCTTCATACACTTCTTTTACATTCTGTCTTTTCGATTCACCAATACGTAACTAGTTTCTGGTATATATACCGTGAAGTTGACAACTGTCGCTGTCTATATTTTTTTCGTTTCTTCATATCGTGAGACAATAAAAAGGAATTATGAAAATAGCCTTTTTTAGATACACAGAATAATATATTGTCATTGTATAGCAAAATAAATGCCGTAGATTTGTTAGTCTTTAAGGAAAATCTGCATGGATTTGGACAGATACAGTAACCAGCCTACAACAACATATTTGTTTTATTTAACCTCAAACTGCTGATCGTTCCCTTGGTGTTATAGCCTTTCACCAGTGGTTGTCTTGTTCCTTCTGGTGAGCCTCTGTTTTAGTAATTTGAATGGAATAAACGCTACAGGGTTGGTACCATGGTAAAAATACCTACGATGCACAAACTAGATTTACTGAAATAAGTGAGACAACATTTTCGGAATCCTCATCGAATCCATCATCAGACCCGAAGGTGGGATCGAGGAGGATTCCGAAACTGCTGTCTCACTTATTTCAGTAAATATTAAGTCATATGTTGAAACAATTTGCGGACTTTCTGAACTACTGGACATGTTTTGTTCTATCCTCAATTTACTCCTTGTACTTATTCGCAAACTCTCCTTCACTTTTTTCCACGCTACATGTACCCACCGTCTTTTCTTTCTTTTCTTCAGCTTATGCTCAGCCTCTTCCTGTTTATCAAGAATTATGACAATTGTTGCTAATTCCACGCCTTGGAAATTACTGATTTCACGCTGTTTGGAGTCACTGCAGATGTGTATTTCACTGACAATGAACTGACACGGCGCTGATACGCCACTGACATGTGTGAATCGTCGCCGTCAGCGCTTCATAATGTCGGGTGATTTGAAAAGATCTGGAATGGAAATGAGGATGATACCCAATTTGGAACTTTCTGAAGCCCTATACAGATTGTGAGGCCCAAAGCTGTAGCTTTTAGCTTTTAAGCATTAAAATGCTAACAGTAATGATGATGATGATGACTATTATCATTTTATTCTCATTTTTTAAATTATTATTGCTACTATTGTTATTATCATTCTCATTATTATCATTGCTATCATTATTATTGCATCAATGACCCCACTGCCTTGGCGGAGGTATGCGTTCTCTGGTCTTCTAGTTATTGTTGTCTTTAATATTATTATTATCGTTATTACTATCATCAGCAGCATTATTATTATGATGAGGATGGTGATGATGAGAATGATGATGGACATCATTATTAATTTCATTACTATAATTGTTAAGATTATCATCACCATCATCTTCATTATTATTATTGTTATTATTATCATTATCATTGTTATTTGTTATTATTATTATCATTATCATTACTGTTATTATTGTTGTTGTTATTAATATTACTAGTATTGTTAGTTAATATTTTTATTGCTCTTATTATTACCATTATCATCATCATCATGACCATTATTATTATCATTATTATTATTATGATTACCATTATCATTATTAACATTATCATCATGATCATTGTAATCATTATCATTATCATTAGTAAAACCATCATCATCATTGCTATCATTATTATTATTATCTTTATGGCTATTACTATTGCCTCTACCAAGGAGGTTAGAGTATTAGTCTTTTGTTCGTCCGTTGGTCGGCGGAATAACTCGAAAAGCTATGATTTTTTTTTTATGATTCGTTCGCCAGAGGTGCGTCGTTGCCTCGCTTCTTTGGTGGCGAGCCGG
>NC_091557.1:24156387-24163887 GCF_042767895.1 Penaeus vannamei
TATATATATATATATATATATATATATATATATATATATATATATGTATGTATATATATATATATATATATATATATATATATATATATATATATGTATTTGTCCTTAGAAAAACAAAATTATTGTTCGAAATCAATTTAGGTTAGGCTGCTTAGTTCCATGATCTACGAATCTTTCTAAGATATTTTGATTGGCTGCAATAGCTGGAATAAAATCTATCGACGTAGTTTCTAAATGTATAAAAGTATTTTCGTCATAACAAGGTACTGAATAACAACAAATATACAGAGACTAATGACATCACTATTCACGATCTATCTTGTAATTTGGCTTTTTTTTTTTATAGAAATGTACACTGTGAGTGATACAGTCAAATAAAATAACATTCTTTCCCTCTCATTATACGATAAAATGACAGAAAACAGTGATATATAAGCATGAAGGTAATTCTCCGCATTGGTTATCTCGCTGCCTTTGACTTGGGCAGGAATTCTCAGTTGGGATTTCATGATTCAAGGTCAGAGCCACAGCGGCGGACAGGTCTTCGCATCGGCTTCGCAGGGAATAAAAAGCGGACGAGTAGTTAACAAACAAAATAAATCCTGCAGTATTTCATCCGCCGACAATATTCTCGGAAGGGGTTGATAACGGGCCTATACATGTATCTATTCATCATCTTTTTTATATGTAGAATGCAGGTCATGGATTTCATAAGGAGTTATCCATTTTCAAATCATTTTCATGTTTACAAACTGTACGCCCATAATATCTGGCGTAAGGGTTTTAAGACATTGTGGAAATGACTATCCAGATCAAATTGACTTCCGAATTTGTATTTATTTATTGCCTTCGTGGAAGACGTGTGACAGATCAGATTTTTTTTTATCTCCAATACAAAGACACTCGAACACATGTTTTAGAATTACTTTTGTTCTCATGATCCTTTGGTAGAGGTCACCATTTTTATCACTTTGGTCTGTACCTTTGAGTGTATGTGTATGTGTGTGTGTGTGTGTGTGTGTGTGTGTGTGTGTGTGTGTGTGTGTGTGTGTGTAGGGGGGAGCATTTTTGTACACTTTTGAAAATTATGAAAAAAATGGATGATCCCTGAGTATCCCGCCACAGGTCTCATGTAGAAGTCGGATTTTCAAAACCGAAAACCCGACGCGATTGCAATGAAGTATTTACAGTAGATATGAAAAGCAATTTTTGACAACACGCTCAGAGCGACTTTGTGTACCGACTGAAGACTGCACTTCCCAGATGCGCAAAGAACATTTTCTTTTTAATTCCAAGAACATTAGCTGGTGCTGGATTTGAAATGAGTCCTAAGTCATTTCAGATTTTAGAAAACCGCCAGTCGTACGAGGACAAACAAACAAACGGCATGAAATACACCGAAATCTATTTTCCAGCATTAAAGAAAGGATAATCTTTCGTTTCGTTTGAGCATGTCTCTAAAATTTCAAAAATTGCCTGCTGTTACGGGTAGTCAAAATATTCTCATGACTGGGCATCTACTTCATTAACGGAACGTGAATACCCGGCCAGTTATTTTAAGAAGGATTCTATGATCTAAGCTAGGTGTGGGAATTTACACCGAGCGATCATGCATTTCTTGATTCAGAAGAACTCAATATCAAAGGCAGACACATGTAAACAAACGAACATCCAGACACAAAATAAGATAGATGAGAGACAGATAGATAGATAGGGACAGGTAGAGAGAGAGAGAGAGAGAGAGAGAGAGAGAGAGAGAGAGAGAGAGAGAGAGAGAGAGAGAGAGAGAGAGAGAGAGAGAGAGAGAGAGGCAGACGCGCAAACATATGCACAAACACATACGTTACACACAGGCTGCGTAAACCACTTCTATACCCTATTTTGTACGTTATTTATTTATCTATCTCTTCATCTTTATTCTTCCTCGTATATGTCTTTATTATTATGTTAACATTTACACTTACGTTTCTCTCTTTGCCTTTCTGTTCTCATTTTCATCTTCATTTCGCTTTCTACCTCGGTCTACATACTTACTTGTTTAACCGTCTGTCTGCGTCTGTCTGTCTGTATGTCTGCCTGTCTGTGTGTCTGTCTCTCTCTGTCTGTCTGTGTGCCTGTCTCTCTCTGTCTGTCTGTGTGTCTGTCTCTCTCTGTCTGTCTGTGTGTCTAGTTTCCTTTCATCTACAACTATCTCCCTTTGTGCACGGTGATACATTTAATAGCTTATTCATTGTTGTCACTGTGTTTTCACCTGTCATCATATTTGTGCATTCTCCTAATCCTGATATCTCATGTACATTGTTCAGTCCTTTGGCGTGTTTCTATTTTCCTCTTTCTCTGCTTTGATATATATTAACCTCCCTTTGTTCTTCATCTTCATCTCGTCCTCCCCTTATTCAATCCATTACATTCCTTTCTGTTTCTTTTTGTCTTTTCTCCTCGTCGCAAATTCCTTCTGCATTATTTATCTGCCTCCGTTTCTTTCTCCTCCCCTGCGCCCCCACTTCCATCTTCTCATTCTCTCTCCTTTACCTCCTTTTTGCCTCCTTTACCTCCTCCTCCTTCCCCCTCCCCTTCTAACCTTCTCCAGCTTACACGTTCTTACATTCCCCACCTCCTCCTCCCTCTCCTTCTTGCCTCCTCCATCTCCTGCAATATTGCACCTGCTAGTTTATGTATTACTTATGTAATAGTATTCTGTATCATATCTTTTATTTACGGAAAGCTAATACATAGACAGAGTCGTCCATTAACCTGATTGTGTGCTTCATCCGCCGCTGCCTCCGAGTGGGTCGTCGTCCGGATGCTCAGCGCAAACAGGATAGGCCTCCCTGACTATCTCCGGTTGTACTTTCCGATCTCGTAGAAGGGCCATGTTGTTCAAACCTTATTCGCAGCTTTTCAGTAACTCCGCCACTTTATTCGCGAGACTGTTTTGCCCTAAGCATAAAGGCCGTCGTCAGCGAATGTCAGCCGGGATTCGTCCAGCGCTGAGGCCATACCTGAGAGTTGCCTCGAAAGGGCGCTCATTCCCGGCGCTAGTCTATAGCAGTAACGCCATAACCAAGAGCGCTCGTCTCGCTGCCTCTCCTACTCGACGGACTCCCGATTGTCCCCGAATCTTACACATCGACGCGTAGCAACCCTCGCTCTCGGACACGCTGCCGCTGACCGGGGCGCCGAATATGCACAAGTTCTGACGACAACATAAACCGCTTCTTACATCTCCTCCTCCATCTTTCTGACCTTCTCCACCTCCTCTTCCTCACTTTCTTACATCTACTTTCTATTCCTCCTCTTCTTGTCTCCTCCGTTTCCTCTTTCATCTCGCTTCTTGCCTCCTCCATCTTCTCATTTCCTCCTCACGTTCTTACATCTTCCTTCTTCTCCTCCTCTTTCTTGTCTCCTCCATCTCCTCTTTCCTCCCACTTCACCGTAACCTTCACAAAACACGTCCGATGGCCGTCTGGCGTGTCTGCCTCTGGGAGTTATTAACATGCCCGGCAGAAGCGAACCTTATTGGCAAAAGGTTTTCTTAGTTCTTCATTGCCTTTCGATCTTCATTTCTGACCTTTCGCTCTGTCTCCGTCTGGGTCGCGATGCCACTGTCTTTCTGTCTAGTTATGTCTGTCTCTGTCTTTGTCTCTGCCTCTCCCTCTCTCAATTTCTTTCTATTTTCATCTGTGTCGGTGTGTGTTTTAAAGAAAAAATATGTATGTCAATATATAAAAACATTCCTTATTAGCTTTTCTAAAAACAATAAACAAAAAACAAAAAACAAACAGTTCACACTACTGAAAGTGACAATCCAATTTTTATTTACATAAACTAATTGCCATATACAAGCCTCCACTATTTCGTATCGTTAACATTGGCAAATAATTGGAAAAAAGTGATCTGATGCATTTAAAAGAATTACTAGCAGTATGTTTTTTAGCAGTATACCTCAAAGCTAGACATATCATTTACACAACCTGGATTTGCAGGTCTAGTTAACCCGTTTCTTGATGAGAATCATAATAAGCATTCTTAGAACATGATCAATTAAATGAGCGCCATAAAAAGTAAAATTTGTGAAATATTGAGACCATGAATTTGGATATGATTTTTTTCTATACCACTGATCACGTTTTATTTTTTTCTTTCTTTTTTTACTCCTCCAAAAAGTAAAATTTTTGGTAGCATTGGTTTGTTAGTGAATTAGCTTGATGGTCAGTGGGCAGGATTACTCAAAATGTCGTGAATATTTTTACCAGAGGTGTGTCAGCTAACTTAGATGCCATTAGATTTTGGTGATGTTTATGTTTACGAACGTCACCAGTGTACTTGAGAAAGGGGTTTGCATGATATTCTTCAAGTGTGAATATTTCTATTGCATCAGCGACCCCATTACCCTGGCTGAGGTATGCGCTTCTACTGTTGGTTCTGTTCCTATCATGATTATCATCATAATCATAATGCCGATAATAAGTGACGACGATGATTATGATTTCGATCGTGACGTTGATGATGATGAGGATTATAGGATTCTATAAAAGAGACTGCAATCTCGCAGACCACGTGCATTCATATCTCGCGGTCCGCATGGTCTCCACGTGCATGCCCACCCTCGCTGTCTGCCCCTCGCTTCACCCCCAAGCCGCGCTCTCTAAGGACAGAAGCCGTCCCGCGGTCAAAGGATATATAAGGCTGACCTGGGTCGGCCTAACCCTCACACCTCGACGAGCCGGCCCTCGACCGGGTCGGGTCACTCACTCCAGGTCTCCCGCCGTTGCAGGGCGTGGGGGCTGCCGCTCTCTTTTCTCAGCACCGCCAGATACCCTGTTCTTGTATCGTTATCCTCGTGTATTAATAAGTGCATGTAACTCTTAGAAATAAAGAGAACAGCCCCTAAGTGTATCACTAGCCACCACCAGTCAGTTCAAACTACATTATATAGAAGGCCTTTAGAACCTTTTATAATGATGATGTTGATGATAATGACAGAAATAACACTGATAGTAATAATCATAATTATAATCATGATGATAACTAGAAGCACCCCAGAGAGCGCATACCTCCGTCAAGGGAAAAGGGTCACTGATGCAATAAAAATATTCACACTTGAAGAATTGTTTAAAAATACCATCTTTCTCAAATGCAAATCTTTCTCAAATCTAAGTTAGCCTGACACACCTCTGGAAAAAAATCATAAAAATCTGTTTATAAGTTTTTGAGTTATCCTGCCGACCAACAAACAAAGAAGCCAACTAACCAACGCTATCAAAAGCGGAGATAACAATGATAATGATGATAATAGTGATAACAGTGGTAATGATAATGATAATGATGATAATGATAATAATAATAATAACAATAAGGAAGATAATAGTAATAATAATGATAATGACAATAACAATGATGATAATAAAGATTTTGATGATGATAATAATAATTATGATGATGATGATAATGATAATGATAATAGTAATGACACTAATGACAATAATAATGATAATAATGATAATAACAATATTGTAATAATAACAGTAATGATAATAGTAATAATAATGATAGTGATACTAACAATTATAATAGTAACAATAACGACAACAACAATGATCAGAATGATGGCAGTGATAATAGTTATGATAAAGACAATAACGATAATAACAACAACAATAATGACAGTGTTGATTATAATGATAATGATAATAATAACAATGAAAAAAATTATATCATCATAGTAAGAATACCAATAACAATGACGATGATAATAACAATAAACATAATGATAATGATGATAATGAGAAAAGCAATAACAACAATATCTAAAACAACAGTGATAACAAATATGATGATAATTATAATAAAAATAATGATGGTAATAATAATATTGTTAATAATAATAACCATCATTATTATTGATAATCATTTTATCATTATCATTATCATTATTGTTGTTAATAATAATAGTGATACTACTACTACTATTAATAATAATAATGATTAGGGTAATGATAAAAATGATGATAATAATAGTAATAGTGATGATGATTAATAATAATGAGAATAACAGTAATGATCATAACAATGCTAAAAATAATAATAATTATAATTATTATTATAATATCAATGATAATGATAACAATAACGATAATAATGATAGTAATAACAATAGCAATGATGATAAAAACAATCTATGTTTGTAATAAGTATGAAAATTATATGAATTATGTTGATGATCAGCAACAACAACAACAACAAAACAATAGCAATAGCAACAATAACAATGTAATAATAATAATGATATCATTATTATTAATAACGATGATAGTGATGATAATAATAATAATACAAAAATTGATAATAGTAATGATAATATTAATATTGATAATAATAATAATAGCAATAATAATAATGATGATGATGATGATGATGATGATGATGATGATGATGATGATGATGATGATGATGATGATGATGATGATGATGATGATGATGATGATGATGATAATAATAATAATAATAATAATGATAATAATGATAATGATAATAATGATAACAATAATAATAATGATAAAAATAGTTATGATAATGATAGTATTGGTAATAACGAAAATAAAATAAGAATAACAACAACAATGATAATGATAGTAATAAAGATGATGATAATAATAGTGTTGATGATAATGAAAATGATAATAATGATAATGATAATAGTCATAATAATGACAATAAAAATAATAATGAAAAATGATGATGATAATAATGATAATAATAATAATAATAATAATAATAATAATGATAATAATAACATTAAAGATGGTAATAACAAAAATAGTAGTAGTAGTAGTAGTGATAATGACAATTATCTTTAAAATAATGGTGATAATAACAACACCAACAACAATCGTATTTACAATAATAGCGCCAACATTAATGGTGATACTAATGATGGTAATAGGAATGATAATGGTAATAACAACAGCAACAAAAATAATAATAAAAATGAAAATAATAATAGTAAAATAATAATACGAAATGATATTTGATAATAGCAATAATGATAATGATAAAACTAATGATCATTATTTTGAAAATAATGATGATAACAACAAGACAAATAACAGAACAGAAATCATAATAATGTTAGTACTACTACTACTAATTATAATGATAATGATAATATCAATAATGATAGTACTAATGATAACAAAAAATATGATAGTAATGATCATAATTTCAGTGATTATAATGATATTGCTGATGATAATGAGAATAGTCAATATGACTATAGCAAAGGTATAATAAAGATAAAAAGGATGATAATGATAATGCTATTGATTCTTCTTCTTCTTCTTCTATCACCATTCCTACCACTATCATTAACACTGTTGCTTTATCCATCACCATTATCATTCTATATATTTTTTTTTATCTAACGCATGAAAAGAATTCCTTAAGTCTACGTGCCTGAGCTAGCTTATATGACACACATTCCGCGGCGCACCACTGCCA
>NC_091557.1:24171328-24173828 GCF_042767895.1 Penaeus vannamei
TCTCTCTCTCCTCTCTCTCTCTCTCTCTCTCCTCTCTCTCTCTCTCTCTCTCCTCTCTCTCTCTCTCTCTCTCTCCTCCTCCTCTTTCTCTTTTTCCCCCCCTCTCTCTTTCTCTTTCTCTTTTCGCTCTCTCTCTCATGTTTATGTGTGTGTATGTGTGTGTGGGGGAATTTTTTTTTATATATATATATATATATATTTTATATATATATATATATAAAATATTTTTTTTTTTTTTTTTTTTTTTTTTTTTTTTTGTTTTTTTTGTATATACAAACCTAGGGACTCAAAACAATTTTATGAAAAAATATAACCATAGTAAAGGTAAATGAACATTAGCAAAGAGCTATGAAAAGAAAACAAAACAAATCAAGAGAGAAAGGGGGGATAGAAAGAGAGAGACGAGGGGGGGGGGTCCTGGCCGTCGTCCGCCTCCTTGAGATGCTCGGAGTCATTGGCGCTCTTTCGACCTGAAAAGTTTTTTTTCTTACAATTCTCTTATTTATATTCCTTCGTTTCCATCATCGTTAATTCTGATTTTTTTCGGCTGGCTTTCTTTTTCGTTCGATTTTTTTCCCAATCCTTCTGTTATCCTTTCAGTTATTTCATCTTCTCATCATACTGTTTTGATTATCTTCGCCATATGTATTACCCTGGTAGGAAGCGAATCATGATGGAATCTGCAGAGAAAACGATAAAATATGATGTCGGAATAGCGAGTTTTTCTCTCCTCTTCCTTCTTTCCCGCCGATGTTTTCGTCTTCGCCTCCGTGAAAATCCCTTCGTTTCTGTCATTTCGACGCATGTTTTTTTCCCTTCTTTCGCCTTATTTTGTTTTGTTAGCGAACTTTTCTGTATTTATTTCGCAATGTTAATCTCTCTCTCGCACTGTTTTCTTGATTAGTATTTTTGTCGCAGTTTTGACGCATTTTCTACTTTCGCATTTTCGCATTTAACACGTTTCCTTCTTTTCACTTGTATTCGCTTTATTTTCTGTTTTGTTAGCGCAGTTTTCTCTAATTTTTCACATGTTTTCTTTCTTTCGCATATTTATTGGATTTCGACGCATTTTTTACTTGATTCTTTTTTCTTTGTCACTCGTTCATTTTCTAACTATTGGGACGTTTCTCTTCACATTTCTTATTCGAATTTTTATCGCACTTTTGAAGCATATATACGTATATTTCTCATAGGAGAGATATGGCTCGTTTTGACGTCCTACACTGAAATAAGAAAAACAATAATTTTCATGGACCTATCATGAGAGCACATGGCCCAAACACACAGGTAAGTAAATATTTCACATTGGAGAGATATAAATTGTTTTGCTGTCCTATACACATAAAAAAAGACAGAAAAACTGATTGCAACCGAAGGACGTCTTGTATTTTTAGTGCCCGGGTGCTTTTCATGTCTTTCAGCCCCGGGCCAGGTTGCAACCAGAGGGAGCACTTTTGACTCCCTTTTGCAGATTCGAACTCGCGATCGCGGGTTTCGAATCTGGCGCCCTTACCCTCTCGACCACGGTGTCGAGGGCAGAACGAAGGGGTTGGGAGAGGCTTTTATGCAACATATATGTGTGTGTGTGTGTGTGTGTGTGTGTGTGTGTGTGTGTGTGTGAGAGAGAGAGAGAGAGAGAGAGATACGTAACCGATGGTGATTATATAACAACGATGATTCAGCAATAGTGGTGATCGGAATAAACATATAAACTATTTTATGCTTTAATGGTTTAATAGATATTGTTCTTAGATAATTATCTAATAAATATAGTCCTTAAATAATACATTTAATTATCAATGAGTGTACATTCTTATAATTGTCTATGTATACCAGGGGTTGAAAATAATAGAACTGCAAAATAATAGAAATGAAAATATTTTTTCTAATGTGATGTGTCACTATACGCTTATAATCAATCATACTTCAGTCCCATCGATTTAGATAGAATTAAAAACCTCGCCATATCCACTCTGTTCTTGGCTAATAATAATAAAATCAGGGTTGGGTGTCCCGCCCTCGTAAGGACTGTCTCTAAATTGCCCTCGTGAGATGCGGAAAGCAATACTGAAATTTTACTTTTGTTCAGGATAACTCCCCTTTGGCAATGGCATGGAATACTTGCCTGCCAATATTTTACGTGGTGTCAAACGTTAATTAAGCCGTTTCCTAGTTGCTTACTGCAATTTTTTTCTTAGGTAAGTGCAAATGGCTCCTGCGCCTTCACAACTGACGCTGCATCCGTCCTTCTCTCACCCTTATCAAATTCTTTTCTAAATGTGAATTGTTCTGTGGCTCCAAATGCACGCAGACAAGACGAGTGATTGTGATGAAGAGGATTTTAGGATTGAACTCATTCAATTTGCTGTTAATGTATAAAATATTTAATGAATATCTGGTGGGCAAGGGTATTGTATATCATTATGTGTATGTGTGTGTGTGCTTGGGCGTGGGCGTGTGCGTGTTGTGTGTGTGTGTGTGTGTGTGTGTGTGTGTGTGT
>NC_091557.1:24183828-24189758 GCF_042767895.1 Penaeus vannamei
GGGGAAGAAGGGGTGGAACGTTTAGTCTGTCTACTGGTGGGTAGTACAGGTAGGGAGAGGGGATGGTGTTGGGGCTGTGGTTGAGTTTGGAGTGTGGTTGAGATTGGGGTGTCTGGATTTAGAGTGGCAAATGAATTTGACCGGGGGAGGTAGAATGTAGAAGTGGAAGAGGGGAAGTAGGTATGTATAGGGGAGGGTGTAGGGACACCTTGAGGTGAAGGGGAAGGGGCAGAGCGAGCGACATTACCAGAGTAGGGAGTATGAGAGAAACCTTGTCGACGTGCTTCCTGTCTGGCTTCACGTAAAGTGAGACCATTTTTATATCTGAGAGATGCTGCCTCAGATTCAAAGTTGTACGTGGGACAGCCTCTATAAAATACATTATGGGGGCCGCCGCAGTTAGCACATGTACGTGTTTCTGCAAAGCTGTTTGATCGGTTATGACCGAGTTGGGCACGTAGAGGACATCGGTCTGTGGAACGGTAGTGTTTGGCAGGATGTCCAAAGCGCCAAGTTTTGACATTGGCGGGGAGGAGGTTGGTATGGTCGAACAGGGAGGGACTGTCCACCAATGTAGATATGTAAGGGACGGTCATGTGTACAGAAAGTAATTTTGGCAATGTTGATCGGTTTCTTTCGTTGACCTCTAGGATGAATGGTGTAGCAATGTACTGATTTCACGCCTTGGTCTTTGAGGCATCCTAGTAAGTCTTCTCCACAGTATGACCAATCTTTGGTATCGACTGGGCAGTTTGCTGGGGAGAGAGACAGTTCCAGTACAAGTATTAAGAGTTGGATGAGGTTCTGCAGGAATGGGGTTGCCAGAATGATCAGTTAGATTTGATAGTGCTATAGATTCAGTTTCTGATCTAACTGTTACGAGACGGGAACGATCGCGCCTGGTATAGAAAGGGACTCTGCCCACTTGTTTTTGGAGGCATTGTTGAAAGAAGTGTTGCCTGAGTAAGGAGCTGTAGAAGGGATCACGAAAAATCGGTCCCATTTAGCTGGGCTAAACAGTATTTAAGATATTTGTAGGGTTGGTGGTGGTGGATGTTCGGGGACGTGTGGAAGAGGGAGTATTACGGAGTGATGGAGAATAAGGCTGTAAGTTAGTAATAAGGGAGGATGGGGTGCTTGATGAAGGTTGTGGGAGTAGAACTGATGAATTTGAGGAAGTTGGGAGGGTAGGAATGTCTTCTGGAGATCGAGTCTCTGCTTGGGTGGGTAATGCACTAGTAGGCATTGAGGAGTGGGTAGAAGTTTCAGTGTTTGGAGTCATGGTCAAAGGAGAGCCTAGGGTCGGGGAGCCGGTGGGGCTATTTGATGAAGGGTCAAGCCTCATTGCCCTTAATAAGGGTATTACATCTTCATTACTGGCCATGGGAAGCCTTGATTATGTAAGGGAAATAAACAGTCCACCTCCAGTGCCCTGTACGGGGGTAATGGCTAGACAACTAAATCAGGCAGTACTATGGGGAGATGGGCAATAAGATTGGATAGTAGTAATAAGGGAGGAGAGAGGCAGAAAATGAAGACGATTGTGCAGGAAGAAATAGAGTTTAGCATGTTAGGGGAGAGGAAAGGGTGTATTTTGAAGGTTGAGTAATAACTAATGGCCCGGGTGAATAATTCAGAATGGATATAGTTGACAGCAAACACTGTATTAGTATCAAGTGGTCAAAGGCATAGTCAAAGGAGAGCCAGGGATCGGGAAACCGGAAATGGCAAATTTAGAAAGGCTAGTTTAAGAAAGGGGCAAGCCTTAATGCCCTAATAAGGGTAAAAATATATACTGGCCATGGCGAGCTCGAATGCATGGACTTGAAATACAGTCTATGCGATTAACCAAGGGAATGACGTGCCCATGGTTCCCGGAGGCCATTCAGGACTGGCACAAAGCCAGCATTTTATCCGTTCAGTACAGTTCTTACACCTTAGTACGTGGACACAAGAGGATGAAGAATAGAAGGAAAAGGAAAGGAGGGAATGAAAGATCGTGCAAAATTAGGAAGGCAACAGCTGAGGTCCAATGTAGGGGTGATACCCTACATGGGCCTCCCGTCTGTCTTCTAAGCACTCCCACAACAGCAAGACATCTGGCAAGACACACTTTTGCTTTGAGATTGTTATTTTGTTCATGTGAGCAAGAACAGAACACAAAAAAACATTTCCGGTAACGATGTTAAAGTGCTATGTACTTTATCAGCCATTTCAGAAAAAAACGTAAAATGGTGGAAAATTTGACGCAGGCCAGAAACTAGGTCGAGAATTCTTATCAGAGGACACTTCCTTATACTGTAAGATGTACAAGTAACACTTTAATACCACCTAATTTTCAGCACAACTTTATACTTAGAAACACGGATTTTAAATAAACAATCAGTTGTAGCATCTAATATCGTTGGCACTGGTATGGTGAAAGCCTTCTGTCCTGCATGAAAAATAATTCATAACATTTTTCACAAGAATTAACTACATAACCAGACTTTTCTAGCCAACCACAGATTTATCATTTCACTTCAGAAATTTTCTATATAATCATATCCTCTTGAAAACCCAGTTACAACTTTTTCTATGGATTTAAACACCTGAAGTTGTGATATTTTTTTATTATTACTTAAAGCACTGGGGATGAGATAAGCATTAGAATACATTCCCAAATAAAAAGATACAAATGGCATACTGTGTCCTCTTGGAGTACAGTCCCACATTAGGAGTAAGAGTGCAAGGACCTGATAGAAATTAGTAACAGGAGACTGAAGGCCATTTGATGTTAGGTTTGGTTTTCTGGGAGATCTTAGTGCATTTCTCCTGGTGTGCGAATATCGTCAATTTTCAGGATCATCTTCACAAGCTGGGTAGCAAGGAGGATCTGTTGCTTCTTGCTGTGCAGGGTCTCAATGACATGCTGTTCCTTCATATCTGTATAACAATATGAAAAAGTTTAGCCTTGGGTAATCAGACATGAGATCAACACTGCAATAAAAATACATGCATGCCTATCATAATTAATCATAAAATCCGAGTATGCTTATAACATGAGCTTTTTAACTATGAGAGCACTTCAAATATCAACAATCATTAAATTTTTAAAATCCTACACTAATCTGGTGGATACTGACCACATGTGCCCTTGCTGTTACAGTCAATTCCCAGGGCAGGATTCTTCTCTGTAACCTGTCGTGCCTTGCACTCAGTCAATGTGTGAATGGGGGACAATCCTGAGTTCTCTGCCAAGGCAAGTGGAATGCTTTCCAGAGCATCAGCAAAGGCACGGAAAGCATATTGTTCAAGTGTTGAGATCTGAAAGAAAATTTTTTATTCAATATGAAACATCACACAAAAATGCACTTAAAAACCTAAATTTAATTCTAATATTTAAACTGCATTTCTAATCAAACTAAATCAGCCTGAAACTATCTATGAACATAAAAATAGTAAAGATTTGACAGCAAATTAGATAATTACAACACATCTTTTTACCTTATCTGCTTCCTCAGAAACTGCCAGAGCACATGAAACCTCAGCAGCACCGCCTCCATAGACAATCTTGTTGTTCCTGACGAGATTTCTGACCACACACAGAGCATCATGGATACTGCGTTTAGCCTCCTCGATGATCATTTTGTTTCCTCCCCTGATGAAGATTGTGACAGCTTTGGTATTGGGACACTCCTCGATCACCAACATCTTATCCTTGGTGGTACCAAAGGACAATTCCTTCACTTTTCCACAAGTTCCAAGCTTCTCTGCTGAAAGTTCCTCAAATCTAGGCACGATTCTTCCATTTGTCGCAATGGCAATAAGCTCAATTTCAGGGCCACCAACCCATCGTACAGCTGGGAGTTCCTTCTGAAGCAGGAGATGGTTGGCTTCATCGTCAAAGCCCCACTGGCAGATGGCAAGAGTAGCACCGGTAGCCTTTACCTTGTCAACCATGGACACAAACTGTTCCTGCTCATAACTGTGAAGAGCCTTGTACTCTTCAACTGTGCTGACCTCAAGCTTGTGCTTGGTCTTGGGCTTGGGGGGCTCAAATGGGCAGGTAAGGATAGCTAGTTTAACATCCTTGAGCTCCTTTGGCATTTGTGGATGAGAGAAATCCTTGTCTACAACTACGCCTTTCACCAACATGGTGTCTTCCAGCTTGCCTCCAACTTTGCCTTCAACTTTAATTAACTCAAAATTGACATCCTTTGCTTCAAGATCTGCCACTGCCATAACAGCATCTACAGCAATTTGAGCCATCTGTCTATGACAGCGATTGATAATCTTAGAACCTAAAGTGGTCATTGCTGTTAGGACTAGAGGCTCTGTATTATTTACATCAACTGGAAATTCATCAGCAATTTTTTCAAGATGCTCAATAGCCTTCTTAGCAGCAAGTTCATAGCCATCAGCAACTCGAATGGGGTGAATGCCTTTATCTAACAAATATTCAGCCTTTTCCAAGAGAGCTCCAGCCAACACTGCAAAGAACATTATAAAAATCATAATCTTCTCTTCTTGCCATAACACACAAACACAAAACACACACAAACACAAAACACACACAAACACAAAACACACACAAACACAAAACAACACAAAACAAAACACAAAAACAAAAACAAAACAAAACAAAAACAAAACGTAAACCCACAAAAACAAACACAAAACACAAACAAAACAAAACAAACAACAACACAAACACAACAACAAACACACAAAAACAAACACACAAAAACAAACACACAAAAACAAACACACAAAAACAAACACACAAAAACAAACACACAAAAACAAACACACAACAAAACACACACAACAAACACACAAAAACAAACACACAAAAACAAACACACAACAAAACACACACACAAAACACACACACACAAAACACACACACAAACAAAACACACACAAACAACAACACAACACACACAACAAACACACACACAAAAAAACACACACACACAAACACACACACACAAACACACACACACAAAACACACACACACAAACAACACACACACACACACACACAAACACACACAACAAACACACACACACAAACAACACAACACAACACAACAAACACAACACAACAAAAACACAACACAACAGAATCACAACACAACACAACACACACAACACAACACAACACACACAACACACAAAAACACACACACACAAAACACACAAAACACACAAAACACACAAAACAACAACCACACACACACACACAAAACACAACACAACACAACACAACACAACACACACACGCAACACACACACACAACACACACACACAACACACACACAACACACACACACAAAACACACACACAAAACACACACACAAACACACACCAAAAAACACACAAAACAAACACAACACAAACACAAAACACACACACACACACACACAAACACACACACAAACACACACACAAACACACACACAAACACACACACAAACACCCCACACAAACACACACACAAAACACACACAAAAAACACACACACAAACTTACACACACCCACACACACAAACACACACACACAAAAAAACGAAAAAAAGCAAAACAAGAAAAAAAGAACAAAAAGCCCCCCCAAAAAAAAAATAGTATTTTCAAACAAAAAAGGTTAATTACAAAAATTGTGTTTCCCAATTAAAAAAATTTCAAAAAAAAAAAAAATTTTTTTTTTTTATCCTGAGATTTTGACAACTGCACCATGAGCTTGGCAACTTGGTGCTCCACATCCATCATCTTCAGGATGGTGGCACCATCGTTAGTGACAGTGATATCTCCATCAGGGCTCACCATCAGCTTATCCAGCCCTTTGGGACCCAGTGAAGTGGCCAAGATGGAGGCCACACTGCGGGCTGCCAAAATGTGTGACTGTAAAGAAAATGTTTAGTCAATGGCTGCTTTACCATTAAT
>NC_091557.1:24190258-24195258 GCF_042767895.1 Penaeus vannamei
TATGTGTGTGTCTGCAGAAATAAAGGCATCTCAGTTTCCCTACCTGGCAGATAAACATCTAAGTATCTTTCTGACCGGCCGATATGCATGTCTATAATGAACGGTATGTATTTATTTCTGTGTATATAGATGTCCGTATAATGAATATTCATTAGGTCGGGCCTCGCATAATTTTAACAAACTGGCTGCTTTCATGATCTTTTCTAGAACATTATTACGGAATGTAGGCTTATGAATCGTGGCGATTTCCCAAGTATGATTCATAACAATAGGTCATAAGGTTCGCCTATTTTTCAACATATATACATATATATACTATGAAATAAAGTTCAGGAAAGTCTTATTTGCTTTTAAGTCAAATTATAATGACGCCTTTACAGTAATTACGTTTTTAGTGTGTATGTGTATTTACTTTCTTTTATCTAGTATGCTTATGGCAGAAATGTAAAGCGTGTCTAGTGCAGATGCCGTTAAATTATATTTTTGTTGTTGTTTTTATACGAATTTTACATAATCTGGATTCAATATTTAGTACGTGTTCTTTCAGTAAAATAAATGCAGATTTTTTGTATGTGTGTGTGAGAGAGAGAGAGAGTCCACAACTTTTTTATCTGCTCTCTGTCTATCTGTGTGTTTGTGCCTTTCTTGCAACCTCTCATGTAACTGGTGTATTTTACTGCCAATGAGAATACTCACAATGCAATGTGTTCTTGGTGCTAACGACCCTTGTGTAACAGTGGTTGATTGACAGTATTGATCGCCGTTGCTGTAAAAATTCGTTTTAGTTGTAAAAAAAATGATACGGACTTAATCTGACTATATTTACTTTTATTTTTATAATTTCCTCCTTAGCAAATTGAATCTGTATATCGGTCTGTCTCCCCTATATTTTTTTCTCTCCATCTTCACCCTCTCTCTCTCTCTCTCTCTCTCTCTCTCTCTCTCTCTATATATATATATATATATATATATATATATATATATATATATATATATATATATTACCACCTCCCACCCACAAACACACACACATATATGCATGTGTGTATATATATACATCTATATATACATATATAGATATATAGATAGATGCACATATATATGTATATCCCCCGTGGATAGGGGGATGTGACACGAATACTTCCAAAGTATTGTTGTATAAGGCGACTATGAGGACCTTGTGTGTGTGTGTGTGCGTGTTTGCTATGAATTGAATCACATTTGTAGGACGATCATCTTTCTTTCTATCAACATACAAGTATCAAAATCATTATAAACTGAAGGTTAAAAGAACCAAGGTAACGGATATAAGAAAGAGCACCGTTTCTTGATAAAGGCAAACGAGAGATACGAAACGTTTCCAATTCAGCAAGGAATGCAAGGCTCAACGAGTCAACGGACGAATTTCTTACTGGATTTTATTCGTCAGCTTCTACATAATCTGAAGGAACTAATGTCGGTAAAACAAACAAACGGCCTGTTTGATACAACTGCGCGAGGCCTGACCCACCGAATATACGATCATAGGCACAGATGGAATTGCATATTTGTCTATCTATCTGATAGATATACATTCATTTATGTATCTGTTCGGCAGATATACATGTCTAGACTGATAATAGGCCTTTATTTGTGTGTATATGCATGTCCATATAATGAATATTACTGGGTCGGGCCTCGCCAGGTTTAACAAACCAGCCGAGAGTCACAAGTTGGCGCGTTTCCTCGGACCATTGGAGAAAGATTTTACAGCGAAAAAGGTTGATTTATAAAGTAACTCAAATTAAACGAAGTATGGGAACTACCAATACACAAGCTCAGGATGAAAGCGTGCAGATGGAAGTGACATTATTGCAGTAGTTCAAAATGAACATTTCTGGAGGCTAGGGAAGGTTAAAACAATTGTCCAGGATATCAGAATGGGAAGCAAAACATAAAAAATAAATAGTATAACATACACTAGACCCCCCGTATATAAGCCTTTTCTAGGTGTAATCATGATTCTAGCTAAAATATGGCCAGTGTTGATAATTATTCTAATAACGTTAAGACTAATGAAAACAATTACGGTTATAGCAACACATAAAGATAAATGAATTGACAATAACAAAAAAATGTATGAGTACTTACGAAAATAAAGAATCTTTTCGGATTACCCTATTTTCTGTTTCTCTTCATGATAATGATAATAGCAACTGTAAAAAGGGTAAAAATGATACTAATAATGCACAATGATTTTGATACCAATGAAGATAATACTGAGAGAGTGAGAGAGATTAAGAGAGAAAAAGATATAGAGAAAAGGGAAGGGAAAGAGAGAGGAGAGAGAGAGATTGAGAAAAGGAGAGCGAGAGAGATTGAGATGAGAAAGGAGAGAGACGGATTGAGAAGAGAAGAGAAAGAGATTGAGAAAGAAGAGAGAAAGAGATTGAGAAGAGGGGAGCGAGAGCTAGAGACAGATAGAGATGCATCATTGTTATCAGTCATGTATGTATAGTCTATATCAATGATTATTCTTAGTACTATGGTAACAACACAGTAAATAATTCTAAAATCTTTTATATCTTTCTTTTTCAATTTTCATATTTTGTTCGTTATTGTGATAACGCCTTTCTTATTGTACAAAAACTACTTTTCTGTATATATAGCTTTCCTCCACCATTAACAACTAGGTCTCTGTGGTGCTAATTATAGTAATAACAATAGTAGTAATAATGATTAAAACTTAGTAATACTAAATGATGTTAACAGAATCATTGTCATCGTCTTAATAAGGTTAAAAATCATATAACAACTATGAATAACTAAATAAAAACACTTTGGTTGTGTCTCCGCCGGGAATCGAACCCGGTATTCCCGCTTTAGAGGCGGCTGCGTTAACCGTTACACCACAGAGACATGTTACTGTAAAAATGTAAAAGAAATGATTAAAAATAAAAGAAATTTTAGGGAGGGGTTGTTTATATATACATCTCATAAGTTTTCTTCCCACAAGTTTATATAATGATGATATTGGAAGTAGACTTTCTCGGATTAGGTTATCCCCCCTCCCCCCATGTGTTTTTAAATTGACAGTGACTGTTACGGCGATAAACGAATGCCACTCATACTTCACTGTTGATAGAAAAATATAGCAATGGTAATGATACTGATACCCATAAGGAAATCAAAAAGTTAATAATAATGATTCTGATGATAAGACAAAAGTAACAGCTATGATAATATAATGATGAAGAATTGTGTAATGGATTTAGACTATATATCTGTTGTTACCATAGCAATAAAAGTGATCAAATCAAGAATGATATAGAATATACATACATCATTGATAACAATAGTATTGAATCTCCCTCCCCCCCCCCTCTCTCTCTCTTTCTTTCTCTCTCTCTCTCTCTCTCTCTCTCTCTCTCTCTCTCTCTCTCTCTCTCTCTCTCTCTCTCTCTCTCTCTCTCTCTCTCATGCTTTTATCTGTTTACGTTGGCTATTTTCTACTTTGAGTTTAAAATTATTTTAATACTTGCATGGTGACAGGAGACAATGGAAGATAAGCATCGTGAAAATGTAATTAAATAAGTGACAAACATATCAAATGCAGGTTAAGACCCCCTACAAATGTAACACAGTAAGAATTAAAGCCAATAATTATGTTTATAACATCAGTAAGAGATGGGGAGTGAGTGAAAGAGAGTGGAGAAGTGGAAAGAAAAGTAGATGTAGAGAAAGAGGGATTGAAAAGATAAACACTCCCAAACAGATTCATTTTGCTGAAAAGGAGACAATGATACTGGAAAAAGTGGACAGTATTCCCACCGGATGCAATAAAATCTAGTCAGTATAAGTTCCTTCTTCAACACTATATCATATCTATCGTCAGCAAAGAGGGAGGGGCACATATACATTGGTAGAGAGAGACCTGGAGAAAAAGAGAGTGTAGAGAGAGAGAGCAAAGAGGTGTCAGACAGAGAAAGAGAGATCCAGAAACCGATAAAGAGAACGAGAAAATGAAATATACATATATTTATATTTAGAGAAAGTTAGAGATTTAATTCTTATCTGAAAGAAAATGATAATAATCAAAATGTTTCTCAATAATGGAAATATTAAAAAACAAACAAACAACAACAGCAATAACAAAACATGACAGCAACTGCAAGGGACTTTGGCACAAACGATTGTCGCTTGTCAGTCAACTACACAGGGCTCTTTAACACTAAGTAGTCCTATCATTTTTAAGGTTCTTAATGATAATGAAACACATTACAACCTATATATTTATGAAATGCACATATTTGTACACATTAAAATTCGTAATTACTGCAATCAGCAAGTAATTGAGAAATTGTCGAGAAATTGCCTTTATTTCTAAGCCTACATCTCATATCATATACATTAGTTTGTTCAAAAGGCGACTTAGCAGAATAATTGTGATAATGATGATAATTATCATTATTATCACTCAAACGGCATCAATAGTAATAATAATGGTGATAATATTGATAATAATGATATTAATAACGATCATTATAGTAAACAATAATAATTAAATGATAATGATATCGACACTTAAAAGAAAAAAAATCCATGTTTAATTATTTCTTCTCCTTCCTTCCTTCCCAAGACAGGTGTAACGGTGAACGCAGACGCCTCTCAAGCGGGAATACCGGGTTCGACTCCGGGCAGAGACAGTCATTACGACACTTTTATCTAGTTACTTATTGAAGTATGATTTTTAACCTTATTAAGACGATGATGATGATTTTGTTATCACTTATTATTGTTTTGGGATCATTATTACTAAAATCATAAAAGCAGAGAGAGAGAGAGAGTGAATGGTGTCTGGAATTCAGAGAGAGAGAGAGAGAGAGAGAGAGAGAGAGAGAGAGAGAGAGAGACAGAGAGAGAGAGAGACAGAGAGGAGAGAGAGAGAGAGAGAGAGAGAGAGAGAGAGAGAGAAGAGGCAGTATGTACGCATCGCCGTTTCACGCATTCAGAAAAAAGAA
>NC_091557.1:24210258-24212758 GCF_042767895.1 Penaeus vannamei
GAGGGTGTAGGGACACCTTGAGGTGAAGGGGAAGGGGCAGAGCGAGCGACATTACCAGAGTAGGGAGTATGAGAGAAACCTTGTCGATGTGCTTCCTGTCTGGCTTCACGTAAAGTGAGACCATTTTTATATCTGAGAGATGCTGCCTCAGATTCAAAGTTGTACGTGGGACAGCCTCTATAAAATACATTATGGGGGCCGCCGCAGTTAGCACATGTACGTGTTTCTGCAAAGCTGTTTGATCGGTTATGACCGAGTTGGGCACGTACAGGACATCGGTCTGTGGAACGGTAGTGTTTGGCAGGATGTCCAAAGCGCGAAGTTTTGACATTGGCGGGGAGGAGGTTGGTATGGTCGAACAGGGAGGGACTGTCCACCAATGTAGATATGTAAGGGACGGTCATGTGTACAGAAAGTAATTTTGGCAATGTTAATCGGTTTCTTTCGTTGACCTCTAGGATGAATGGTGTAGCAATGTAATGATTTCACGCCTTGGTCTTTGAGGCATCCTAGTAAGTCTTCTCCACAGTATGACCAATCTTTGGTATCGACTGGGCAGTTTGCTGGGGAGAGAGACAGTTCCAGTACAAGTATTAAGAGTTGGATGAGGTTCTGCAGGAATGGGGTTGCCAGAATGATCAGTTAGATCTGATAGTGCTATAGGTTCAGTTTCTGATCTAACTTACGAGACGGGAACGATCGCGCCTGGTATAGAAAGGGACTCTGCCCACTTGTTTTTGGAGGCATTGTTGAAAGAAGTGTTGCCTGAGTAAGGAGCTGTAGAAGGGATCACGAAAAATCGGTCCCATTTAGCTGGGCTAAACAGTATTTAAGATATTTGTAGGGTTGGTGGTGGTGGATGTTCGGGGACGTGTGGAAGAGGGAGTATTACGGAGTGATGGAGAATAAGGCTGTAAGTTAGTAATAAGGGAGGATGGGGTGCTTGATGAAGGTTGTGGGAGTAGAACTGATGAATTTGAGGAAGTTGGGAGGGTAGGAATGTCTTCTGGAGATTGAGTCTCTGCTTAGGTGGGTAATGCACTAATAGGCATTGAGGAGTGGGTAGAAGTTTCAGTGTTCGGAGTCGTGGTCAAAGGAGAGCTTAGGGTCGCGGAGCCGGTGGGGCTATTTGATGAAGGGCTAAGCCTCATTGCCCTTAATAAGGGTATTACATCTTCATTACTGGCCATGGGAAGCCTTGATTATGTAAGGGAAATAAACAGTCCACCCCCAGTGCCCTGTACGGGGGTAATGGCTAGACAACTAAATCAGGCAGTACTATGGGGAGATGGGCAATAAGATTGGATAGTAGTAATAAGGGAGGAGAGAGGCAGAAAATGAAGACGATTGTGCATGAAGAAATAGAGTTTAGCATGTTAGGGGAGAGGAAAGGCTGTATTTTGAAGGTTGAGTAATAACTAATGGCCCGGGTGAATAATTCAGAATGGATATAGTTGACAGCAAACACTGTATTAGTATCAAGTGGTCAAAGGCGTAGTCAAAGGAGAGCCAGGGATCGGGAAACCGGAAATGGCAAATTTAGAAAGGCTAGTTTAAGAAAGGGGCAAGCCTTAATGCCCCAGTAAGGGTAAAAATATATATTGGCCATGGCGAGCTCGAATGCATGGACTTGAAATAAGGTCTATGCAATTAACCAAGGGAATGACGTGCCCATGGTTCCCGGAGGCCATTCAGGACTGGCACAAAGCCAGCATTTTATCTGTTCAGTACAGTTCTTACACCTTAGTACGTGGACACAAGAGGATGAAGAATAGAAGGAAAAGGAAAGGAGGGAATGAAAGATCGTGCAAAATTAGGGAGGCAACAGCTGAGGTCCAATGTAGGGGTGATACCCTACATGGGCCTCCTGTCTGTCTTCTAAGCACTCCCACAACAGCAAGACATCTGGCAAGACATACTTTGCTTCGAGATTGTTATTTTGTTGATGTGAGCAAGAACAGAACACAAAAAACATTTCCGGTAACGCTGTTATAGTGCTATGTACTCTATCAGCCATTTCAGAAAAAAAACGTAAAATGGTGGAAAATTTGACGCTGGCCAGAAAGTAGGTCGAGAATTCTTATCACAGAACACTTCCTTATACTGTAAGATGTACAAGTAACACTTTAATACCACCTAATTTTCAGCACAACTTTCTACTTAGAAACACTGAATTTAAATAAACAATCAGTTGTAGCATCTAATATCGTTGGCACTGGTATGGTGAACGCCTTCTGTCCTGCATGAAAAATAATTCACAACATTTTTCACAAAGAATTAACTACATAACCAGACTTTTCTAGCCAACCACAGATTTATCATTTCACTTCAGAAAATTTTCTATATAATCATATCCTCTTGAAAACCCAGTTACAACTTTTTCTATGGATTTAAACACTTGCAGTGGTGATATTTTTTTATTATTACTTAAAGCACTGGGGATGAGATAAGCATTAGAATACATTCCCAAATAAAAAGATACAAATGGCATACTGTGTCC
>NC_091557.1:24217758-24220258 GCF_042767895.1 Penaeus vannamei
GCGCAGTCACACTAGCGATGAGAACCATGGAAACAGTCCGACCAAAATTCTAAACACAGAAAGATGGGTTCAACCTCCGCACAGGCTCTGGCGATGATGGACTTTATTCTGGCTATGTGGCAACGATTTAATGCGAAACAACGAATGTGTAATGCTAAATAAGGGCGTATTCTCGTTACTCTCATCTGGAAACAAATGTAAACAAACAGGCGAGCAGCTAGTTACAAACTTGTATCTTTTTTTATTAAATACAAGGAAGAATTTTGCCAATTTTAACATATTTACAGTTTAGACCGTCCTTTTGTATCGTTTTATATTATATATACTTTTTTTTACATTACTATAACAATTACCTATTATAGCTTATCACGGAAACTTGCCAGCGAAAACGATAATTATCGTTTGACTGCAATTTCTCGCATTCACCCAAAATACAAGCGGTAGCGAGGAAAAAACCACGGACACGTGAAAGAACCACGAAAATTGTGCTAGTGTGACACCCCCCTTAACTCAAAATACAAACTGTACAGAAGTGCCAGATTTGTTGGAATCTCTTCAAACTAAATGAGAAAATTCTGAATCTTGTCCATTGTCTTTTTTTTTTTTTTTGCCAAAATATGTAGCTGATCAATTTGCCTTTGCCTAAGCAGGGATAGATGTAGAGGTTGTGACAATTAGCGCACGAGTCACTGCTAGAATTTAAGGGCGTGCTCCCGAGATTTATGCTTCATTCATCCACATTCTCAATAATGGTATATAAGATCCATTGATGGTGGACATTTTCATTCCTGTTCTGGATTAAAGAACTGCTTATGTCTGCATACTCTTGAGCATCAAAGATATTTGTATATATGCAATGTCTTCAATTTGACAGATCATATAGATACTTGCAATATCTTTGCAAAACTAAAGCCATATTGTTTAATCAAAGTATTTCATTGAGTATCAGATTAGTTGTGATCCTGTTGTGGTTGTTTCTTCTGAATAAATAGGAATGACTCATGGTGCATAATATTGTTAACGCAGATTATTGTGAATTCCAGTTGCAGAATGAACTTTCACGTGATTGAAAATGATAAACAACGTGATTTTCCAATGCTGGCAAGCAAACTGAAGCTAAATGTTCGGTTTATTATAAGCATGTTATTTCTGCATTGTTATCCGGTGTGCGGGCGGGTTCCCTTGTGAGTCATCCTACCCAGCGTCCGCCCGTCTGCAGCGATTTTACCCAATTCTACGTCCATTTGTGACTGAAAACCCAAAATCCAAATATCCTCATAGAATGTTACCATCCCAATACATCTAATCACCTAGGTCAAAGGGAAAAACGTTATCATTTCCATAAGTAAATCAATAATTGCAAAGCACCTGGGCCCCATTGTGACAGCGCCGCCCCTCACCTTCAGAGCATCGATTCCCGTGAGGCGCTTCTGCTGGTCTTGGTCCTTGAGAATGATGATCGGTTTCCCGTACTCATCGAAGACGAGTTGTCCCACCGCCGACATGATGGTGCTTCAGGCCGGCTAAGGCACGGATGAAGGAGATATTCAGTGATGGAGCGAGGGATCCGGCAGCAGCACTACGTCGTTCTCCTGCCGGGACAGGTCACTGCGCCATCTGTCGGCCGAAGCGCAAACTCGCGGACCAAAACAATCCCTAGAATCATCTGGAACGTTCTACTCGCCGCACAGTTTGAAGACTTTGGTGCGAGTTTAAAAGAACTGTGTTCACGGGCTCCATGTAATATTCCTCTCTCTCCGCTGGTTATATTTCTCTAAAATTCCTTCGGAGCTTAAACGGCGTTCATCATATGTGTGTGTATATATATATGATATATATAACATGTATATATATATATAAATATATATATATATATATATATATATATATATATATATATATATATATATATATATATATATACATATATATATATTTATATATAAACACTTATATACATATATATACATATATATATATAAACACCTATATACATATATATACATATATGTGTGTATACATACATATATATATATATATATATATATATATATATATATATATATATATATATATATATATATATATATATATATATATATATATATATATATATATATATATATATATATATATATATATATGTATATATATACATATATTTATATATAAATATATATAATGAATATTTGTTGTTCAAATTTTTGTTATCATCATGTGAGTGTGTTCATTTGGCATTATTATTATTACACGCACAAACTTTCGGAATGTGAATGTATATGCAGCGTGAATATTAATACATTTGTGTTACGGCCAGTCACATGTAGAAGGGAGAGAACCAGAAACACACACTCTCTCTCTCTCTCTCTCTCTCTCTCTCTCTCTCTCTCTCTCTCTCTCTCTCTCTGTCTTTCTCTTTCTCTTTCTCTTTCTGTTTCTCTCTTCTCTTTCTCTTTCCTCTTTCTCTTTCTCTTTCTCTTTCTCTCTTCTCTTTCTCTTT
>NC_091557.1:24222758-24227758 GCF_042767895.1 Penaeus vannamei
CACACACACACACACACACACACACACACACACACACACACACACACACACACACACACACACACACACACACACACACACACACACACACACACACACACACACACACACACACCAAGGCAGATACGCAGACAGTTGAAGGTAGATACAGAAATAGAGTGACAGACAGAGATATACATGAAATATCAAAGTCATTGAAGCATGACAACCAGTATTTGGTAGAAAAAAAAACACGCACACATACAATGCACAAACTAGATTGATTGCAGAAAGTGAGACAACAGCTTCGGAATCGTCCTCGATCCCATCTTACACAGACCCAAAGATGGAATCGAGGACGATTCTGAAACTGTTGTCTCACTTTCTTCAGTAAATCTAGTTTGTGCATTGTGGGTTTTTCTACCATAGTATCAACACGGTAGTGTTTTTCCATTTAACCAGTATTTGTTACTACCGGTACTTTACCGGTTTGGGTTATCAGAAAAGACGTGATAATAAACAAATCGTGAAGAATTTATAACCACAATAAAATGCAAACAAAATAAACCATGCAACATGCATGACATGATATGCAATCATTTCTTTTTTATCCGGTCAATCGAATAAATTTTTACTTTTAATAGTTGTGCAATCCGGATCACAGTTAGGTGACTATGAACGCATCATATAGAATATATACCAAAAATTATAAGATAAGATAATATAACCAATATATATTTTCGAAGTATATAGGCATATAAAATGATATATTCTAACATAGAAAAATGATCAAACTCTGATAACCTTAATAAATTATAATATTTCGCCGGTACACAACCCTGATCCCAAAAAGTAAACAACGGTGGTGGGGAGATGGTGGGATTTCCTATCGCAAAATTAGTCACTTTAGTTATCAAGCAAGTGTCCAAACCACTTGCCAACGTAGCAAAGACTCGGGCGAAGAATAGCCACTTCTTTAGAACTTATGTGTTAATGCCACCCGCCCAGTGTGAGTTATTAGTTCTTTTTCAGTTGTTTTTTTCCTACTGTCTGACTTAAGATCAGCTAAATGCTAAATTCTCAAAGTACATATGTATTTATGTTTGACCGTGTGTATATATGTACACATACATATATACACAATTTTTTTCATGCTTTTCATCTATGACCAGTAATTATTCAAAAGATCTTTGCATGACCGATCAGGACGAAAGTGCTATGGATGGATTCGTCTCTCTGTACAGGTACCATATCTTTTCAGGATCTTGTTGATCATGGCTCTCCAGTCTCTTATCACAATGTTTTTGGCAAACTCAAACATGAAATCTTGCTCTTTTCTCTTGCTGTAACTTGCTCTTTCATTCAATTTACCAGACTTTTCAAATATGTTGTGCATTGCTTTCTTCTTACCCTCCTGTCTTCAGTCTGTCCTTTAAGAATTAAGCTCGCAAGACCTTCCTTTCTCAGTAAATGTCCCCAAAACTCAAGCTGCCTGTTTTCTAAGATGGTTTTCAAGAGTTTTTCTTTGGCACCAGCCATCCTCAACACTTTCTCATTACTTTTGTGATCTGTCCATGATATTCTTAGCATATGTCTATGGAACCACATTACAGAAGCCTCCAATCTGTGTCTTGTTTGGGATGAAATTGCCCAGCATTCTCTATCACACAGCAAGGTGGACAACACGTAAGACTCCAGCTCTTTTCTTAGTTTCCATTACTAAAGTATGGTTCTTGAGTTCCAGTTTTTGTAAAGCTTTTGCCATCCCTCTGTGCTTTTTGATCTCAGAGTCGTATCCACTATTTAAAATTCTCATACTTCCCAAGTATTTAAACTTTTGTACCTGCTCTAAGGTAATATCTCCAATCATAGGTTACATTTTGGATGGCCTTTTTTGCTAATAACCATACATTCAGTCTTTTTACAGTTGTTAGTTAAACCTATCTCTTTCTCTGTTCTTGGAACTGTGTTTGGAATTTAGCAATTAAAACTGTATCATCATCATATCTTAGGCTGTTGACATTCCAACCTCCTACAGAAAGACCTCTCAGCCTGTCTGGTTCATGTGAGATCATCTCATTATAGATATTAAACAAGTTTCACCACAACCTTGTCTCACTCTTCTTTTAATCTTAATGTATTCAACCATGTCCCTATTCTCATACTAGCTGTATGTTTCTAGTACATTGAAACATTACAGCATCTTTAGCAAGTAGACTATAGACTGTGCAAAAGCTTTTGGTAATTATTTCTAACATAACTGTACCCATCGGAGACTAAGTCCCCAACTCTATTCAACATTCTTGGGGGATCCTGTGGGGAATCGGGGGTTTTAGGAGGGGGGATATGATTGATTTTGCTCATAGTAGGGCTTTTAAAAGGTAAAGAAAGAATAAAAATGAAAAACTCGGCCACAAAGATTTGATACTGTGTTGCGTGAACGAACAAACAAGTGAGAGAACCCGGCCTAAACACACACTGTCACAAAGATCACTGTAGGAACCAAAAAACTTCCTAACCTGGAGGCTCTGCCCCAGGGCCCCCTTCTGATCACCATATTTCCCTACTAACTTCAAAAATTTCAAAATTAGATTGTGTTCTTGGGACAGTGTAATTAATCCCTCTGTATCATCACTGCATTTATTTTTTTAAATCCCTCAAACTGCAATCGCACAAGTGACAGAAACTCCGTTCCATTTCTTACGCCTGTCAGAAAGAATGACGCTGGTCGTGAACCCTTAAAATCCAGGTTGGACTCTCGTTAAGAGCCAGTCAATAGAAGTTGTAATCAAGGGTAGTTCGGTTGTTATGAAATGCCAAAATATACGTTAAGTAGCAAATAATGTAATATAAATGAATATTTATGGACAAATTATGTATATGAGAATATAGTATAAAGTGAATGATACAATACAATACAAAAAAAAAGAAAAAAAAGAAAAAAAAAATCCAAACTGGTAATTTATAAGTGATATGAAATACGAGTAGTAGTTATCATGACATTAATGGTAGTGAGGTCACATGATGTACATGCACAGTCTGAGGGAGGTTGCTTTAAAAGCTGCACCAGTGATTTTTCGACTTAGCCTATAGGTGCGTTTCTCATACAGGAACTTAGCCACAGCGAGTGCAAGTGGACAGCACTTGTTGCAACCTATTTTTTTCATTTCGGTAATTCTTTACTGTACAGACGCACCCTCCAGAGACTAAGTCCCCAACTCCACCCAACAATCTTGGGGAACATGTGGGGAACCTTTTTTTTTCTTTCTTTCTTTCTTTCTTTCTTTGGGGGGCAGGTAAAGAGTGGGCTCAGCCTGATTTCAGTGGCAGTAAATGACTAAAGTTAATTATAAATGCAGTGAAATGTGACTTTTCGGAAATGCAAGCCAAAATTTACATTTTCTAAAATCGAAGAAATACAACTTTTATGAAATACGAGTGTCCAATTATGCCGCCATATTTGAATATACGAAAGTGCAAGTGCACACAGTAACCAACACAAAATTTACTCAACTATGCAATTATGACTAGGCGTGCACATCAGTTCAGAAAATTGCACTGCACTTTTCACACTTTCTTTCATTTAGGATGATTCCTTGAATCTGTAAAAACTTTATAATCTCTTCAGTTTTTCCATTAAATTTCAAATTTGCCCTAACTTTGTGCGGCCTTACAGTACGGATTTTCCTTCATTTCTGACATTATTCTTGGTGTGCGCAGATCATATCATATATATCAGTGATTGTATTTTTTACTTATCTTTACAACAGTGCCCTTAGATTTTCCCCATCTTAGTGCAGTTATTAGATATAGATATACCATGCTTTTGTATAGTCTATGAAGCACGTATACATGTCTGTCTGCATTTCAGTTACATGTTGAGACAACATGTGTACCTTAAATTTGGCATTTCTGGTACCAGTATCGTTTACAAATCCTCACTGCTCTATTCCTATTTCTGGTCTACTAACCATGTATATAGAACTTATGCTTCAGAAACCCCCCTAGTACCCACAATCTTGGCCCTGATAGCAGGGAGGGTACAAAAGGGACAAGGGAAATTGTGGGGTAATGAATACTATACTCAGAATTGGGAAGTATATAATCAAAGGTAGAGGGCACAGCTCCTTGCAACCCCCTATTGGGAGCACAAGTTCTCAGGCCCTCTGATTGAACTATGAGCTTATATCATGCACTAATATATCTATTGCAGAGGGTTATGTCCCTTGCACCCCCCTGCTGAGGGGCTACCACCCTCCAAACTCATGCTCAAGTCTAAATAGAATACATCACCTATGGGTATTAAAATGTAACCTGAGTAGCAGTATGCACATAGGTCATGTATTGTATACTACTGTGAATTCGTGAAGGATTCTTTTTGACTTAATTTGTGTATATTTATATTATAGTGAAGTATTTGGTGCATGTTATTCACATTTTACCCTACAATTTCCTAGGTACCTTTCATGCCCTCTCCTACTGTTGGGGCTAATAGTTTAGGGGTATGGGGGGTTTCTGCAGCAAGTGTCCTAGATGTATGGGTGAGAGTGAGAGGAATCCATCAATACCCTTATCATCAGGATCAGTTCTGTGAACGTGTTCTGAATATTTACCAACATTTCTGTTTAGTGATCCTTGTGCCTAGGACTATGTAAAAGCCCCATGATTGCTACAACCTCTACTCTTGGTACTCCAGTATGGGCCAACATACCTCCACCACATATTCATATATTGATCTTTTACTAATTTCATGTTTAATGGCAAATTATCATGGTTGTCTCTACACTCTGCAAGCCAGAATATATAAGAAAGTGTGGTGTGATTTCATGGGTGTGCTAAAGGCATGGAGGCTATGGCAAATGCATGAGTCACAGCAGATATATTTGCAATAAGAGACTTCTGGGTTTCTATTTACTTTCTTCATATTGTGTATCATTGTGAGTAGGCCTAGTTTTGTTTTATTTGTTCTTTAGTTGTATTATCTTATCTTTTTCTCTCTTTATGGTTCTTATTGCAGAATT
>NC_091557.1:24240258-24251038 GCF_042767895.1 Penaeus vannamei
TCTACACCTATGAAATAAACAAAGTTCATGGGTGGACAACTTTGTGACCTTGAGATTGTCTGTGGTGGTGTCACGTTTTTATTCATTCATTAATTTTCCCAACCCCTATGACACCTGTGTTTACAGTCTCCTTTCCTGTAAGTCTTTTTCTCTTTTAGTTTAAAATTGTTTTAACTTCCCGATTGTGTGACTATTTTCATCCTTTCCATAGGTTCTTTTTCACAAGACTTTTTGTATTATTTCTCAATATGTTTGCAGGCAAACTCACTGGCATTTGAAGGAAAAGTAAGTATCACATAATGCAAATACAATTTTATTGAATTAAAACACTTGGAATAAAACATTTATAAAGATGAACAAACTTTCTAGGGAACATAAAATATACATGCACAAATTTGACTAAATGAGAATCACAATTAAAACATTGGGTTTTACACACATAAAATAAGTGGCTCTATTCTAAAAGATAAGACACACTAAGGAGACAGATTACCTTAATTATATTCCATATGCTTATTCCCCTTCACTAAAACACGACACTTTCACAACCCCAAAACATATACGCATTAACATAGGGCTGAAGTGAGAGTGCTCCCCTGGAGTCGCTGAACAATTAGCAAAGTCCATGTAGGATAGTATTAATTAATGAGTGCTTCCCAAATCCGCTCTCTCATCTCTCTCCTGCGTTTGCTGGAGTGTGGGTAACCTCATCAACCCCACTTCTTGGCCCCAGGGAATGGTTTCATTATACTTACAAATGAAGTCAAATAAAATCCCATTAACAAATATAATAGTAAAGTAATAAGAAAATTATCTTTTAAAATCAATCGTATTCTAAAAATGAATATGGAAATCACTTTCTTTTAAAGAACCATCTTCCCTGCTGATTTGTGATATTTTATTGTTTTGTCTTTATGGAGCCTCTCTTAGATTAATATGTAATGTTTGAAAAAAGAACAATGATAAAAAGATTTTCTTGTTTTTAAAAGCTTTAAAATGATTGAAATGAAGTAAAACATGAGGTATATTTGCAGGGTTATATTGTGTCCTGTTTTCTTCACGATGTCTTCTGAAGCATGGAGGATAGACTTTCCTATTCCCGGCCATTCAAGGCAGGGGTCTCGGGTCAAAGCTGTGGCAGGAGTGACCCACCATTGCGAGTCTAAATGCGGGTCACTATACCCCCACTTACACCTGTCACCTATCACCTACACCATCTCCACCTACCACAATCTCTAACCACCAACCATCTACCACCACTACAAGAATAGTAATTACCAAAACAAAAACCTCCTACAACCACCACCATAACAAGAACCACCTCTAACCACCACCACCACCTTCACCTACCAACACTTACCATCTCCTGAACCTACCAGCCACATACACCACAAACACACACCACTGCCTATCACCACCATCGCCCACAGTCACATATCACTTACACCACAACCACATACCACCACCACAAACCATCATAACAAACCACAATGCACCACAACTGATACCACAAACGTACACAACTAACTACCAACCACAAACCCTCACCCTACCTCCAGCACCACCACCCACCAATATTTAACCTTTCACTTCTCCCTTCCAGATACAAGGGAGGCAAGGAGCTGCACTGCAGATGAAGCCCCATGAAGGACAAGCAGGGGAAGCAAGCAGCGGGAACCTCACCAAAGCCCTGGTGGATGCGAAGAATAAAATTTCTAGCTAGGCTTTCTTTAGGGTGTACATACATATTTTTTTCTTCTTTAGTTTTGATGAAGATTTGACAAATACTCAATAGAAAATGTATTAAGAGTATTTATGGGCATTAGAAAAAAATGTATAATTATGATGATAACCATTGATATGAGCTGATGTTTATAAAAGGTTGATAAGTATTTATTCAGATAAAATTGGATTTTTGTGAGAATAATACAATTTTGCTTTTTAACATAATTTAAATATTCTCTTCTAATATCAGAATTTTTTCTCTCTTTTATTTTCACAAAGTTGACATGAAATAAATTGGTTTTACTGGAATAAGTTAAGATTATTAAAAAAAAAAAAAAAAAGTAAAAGCATAAACACCAAAAAGTTGAATTACTTATTGAGAGTCTGAAAATGTGTACATATAGATTATTTATTGTTTGCTCAGGAATAGAAGTGCAGTGAAGTTTAATACTTAAACTCAAGAGCATTGAAGACATTAAACTTTAAGTAAATTAATATTGACTAACATTGTTTATATTACAGAACATTTTTATTTTTTTTCTGTTCTTATAGAACATGATTGATGACAGAAAATCAGAATATTTATTTGGACATGGCTATTTTGTGCTTTTAAGAATTGTATTAAATTTTTTCCCATAAATTTCATTTTGAATGGTGGGAAACATTTCTAGGGAGCATGGTGTCCAGTTTTTTTTTATGGTAATCACTTCCTTAATGTTAAAAGAACTTCATAAACCTAAGAAAGCCTTTTTGAAGCAGAATTTGTGCTGTATGTAATTTAAATTGGAATTTTCTTATTTATATTTTTTCTTTTATTATTTGCTCATTTCATGGGGTGGGGGGGATTTAGTAAGTTGACTGTATTATCAACAACATTGAATCCTCCATGTGTATTAGAAAAAGTAATATATACATTTATGATACAAGCACAAGCCCTTGTGGACATAGTCACGAGTGAAAAAATTGTTTACTAGTTTATTAGCTTATTTAATATTTAATATTTAATAATAACTTTTTTTAAAGATCACAATTAAAATGGTATATTGAAGGGGAAAAGTTATTTTTTTTATATATAGTTTAAGGTAATTTAATATTTAATCGGTTCTACCTGATTATGGGAAAATTTCTTCTCAAGCATTGTGAAATAGTTTGTATATAGGTTGAACTTGTAATAATATTGTAATGTGTATATATTAATTGTCTGTATATAAAAAGTTCTTCTGAAATGCAATTTTATTCACCCATTGAATTTTTGGGAGGGGGTTGTGGGGTGGGGGAGGCAAGAAGTTTTAGTAGTTTTGATATTGATACTTATACCCCCAATATCTTGTGAAGAAAAAATGCTCTGTGCCGACATTCTGAGGTATGACTGAATCAAACACAAGATATCCAGTGAAATAATTTTTTTTACTCATATAACAAAGAAAAAATGTATACAGTACAAAACCTTTCATAAATTATACAAATAACAAGAAGTTTACACTACAACATAAAACCTATCCTTTTAAGGTTCTTTAGTTATTTCAATACATTAATGCATATTAAAACTCAAAAGTATTGCTACTATAACCACATGTGAAATTAACATATATTACCCTGTTTTATATGTAATCTGTATTCAAAATAATGCACCACAAATATGCAAAAAAAAAAAATAAATACAATAAGTTCTAAATAAAGACTACATTCATACCAAGGAAATGCAAAATGATTATTAAAACAAAAACAAAAAATACTGAACCTTAAGTTAAATAACCCAATATTTTGAGCTTATGTAAAATAATGTTTCATATATAAACAGCATCTGCAGCTAATTTACAAAATAGCAAATGAAAAATGCTCAACATTTAAAGATCCGCTAACTTAGAGAAGTAAAAACAAGACAAAATGTGTAACAGCATATAATAAATGCTTATTAAAATGTACATTAATACTGAAAGTACATATAAGACGACCAGATAAAAATTATCTATTCTAAATATAGTGTGATATGTCTTACAATATGTAGAAGAGATCATGTTAATGCTACTGAGTTATATCAAAATAAATTTACAGTAAAAGAAACACTAAAATGGCAAACAAATTACAATGAAATAAATCACAATTCTAGTTTCCAAATGAAACCTGTCATGAAAAAATAATAAATAAAAAAAATCTAGTAAACCCATAGTTTAAATATTTCATCAGACTACCCTAAACTTTAGTATCACTGTCATCTCTCAAAATTTAAACTCCTAAATTAAAAAATAAAACATTTATTGCACTTCTCTTTTGCATACCCATAAAGGTCTACTTACAATCATCAAAGTCCAATTAAATTTCCGTATTCAGAAAAATAATTTAGAAAAGTAAGGAAGGAAAACTGTGAAGAAGAGGAAGAAAAGAATATTTATATACAGAAAACTTCCATCATATAATAAATACAACATTGATCCTGCCTTAAAATATCTGAAAGACAAATATGCCAAGTTTCCTCCATTAAAGTCTCATCTCTAGGTTTCATTCTTAAAATTTCCACTCCCAAATTAGCTATGCATTCTTAAGACTAATGTTTTTATTTGTTTTATTATTTCTTTTTAAACATAGTTGTGTACCTTCAAATAAGTATTACCTATTAATCATATCATTTATTGATTTTAACTCTTACTTACAATGATAATAGAAAAACACATTAGAAAATAGTATTTCCTAAACAATTATTTATTTCCCACATAATAATATGATTATTCAAAGCATGTCATACAAAGAGACGTATTACAGACATATGCTGCTATGTATATTTATTATGATGTATGATTAACCCATGGCCTGTAATTTCCTAATGTAGTGCAATATCTAAGGTAAGATTTATCTTACAAAACAAAAATAATGAGACAAAAAAAAGGAAGAAATTAAGACGTTAGAAATATTTACGTAGGGCACACTATGTTCGCACATGTAGGTAAGTGGGAAGATTCACAATGACTTCTTTCTAGTTACTACAACAGTACTTACAGTCATAGTGATATTGTATCTCACATGTCCTAATCTCTGATTTCTCTTAACAGTTATTTGTTTGAAAACAAGGAAAAACAAAGAGTGAGACCATTAGAAAAAACAAGAAAAAGAAATAAGAAATAGTGGGGAAAAAGGCAAGAATATGGAATATACATTGAAACTAGAGAAAGAAATGCCCAACTATGTTTAATATTAAAGCCATAGCAACATAGCCCTTATGAAAGACAAATACAAATTGTAGGATAAGTGCAAATGCCAATCCCACCAGACTGTCATGGAAATGCATCTACTTTTCTTACCTACATCTTTCAATTATCTATTTAGAGAGAGCTTTCCAGATAAACTTCAAAGCAACTTTCCTTCAAAACTTACTTCTGATATGGTGTCTTTCAAAACATATTTCCAAGTCACTCTCTCTCTTTAAATTAATTTTAAAGTCTTTTTGCCTATGAAGATTTGTAAAGGAAAAATAATGCATTTCTTGGACTGGAGTTCCCACATTCCTTGTAGCAATATCTTCTGTTTTTCCTTGTATATGTTTCATAGAAAGAGGCAGACATTAAGTTTGAGTGCTGCAACATCACAGACTGTTTTGTGGTATATGTTAAACAGTGTATTGTAAATATCTACATCTCATTGTACAAAACATAATTTGGCCTAAATCAAGAAGAAAAACAAAGCTAGCCGAAGAGTAAATTATGTGTGCAATCTTGCCATATAACTGTATATGTATGTTTTTCTTCTTCCTTTCTTACCACTTTCCTTAGATGATTTCTGCACTATGGAACAATCATGAATTCAGAGTGAAAGGCATAATCTCCTCATGCATGTGAGGCTGAACAGGAAGAAACTACTGTTCAAGAGTGGCAACAACAATACGTTACCCTTAACTTTCTGACCACTGAAAGGCAAAACCAGGAATGGATAACAGTCTTACTTACTGCAGCTTAAAATCACAACTTTGATGGGTAAATGCCTCTTTTCCTAAAACTATCTTCCTATATGCGCCAAACTACTGTCTATCAAGCATAAGCACTAACATTTGGCACTTGACAGCTGTGCAAGACAAAACCAGCTTGAATACAAAAAAATGAATCTTTCACATAAAAATGAACTTGACAGACATCACTATTTGCCTCTTTGAGTGTTATATTTGAGGCCTAAATATCCCTGTGTTAAATAAAATGTGAATCACTAAAATACTGTACTTGGAATTCTCCTTTCAAACAATTGTTGCCTTGTTTCTCTTTGCACTGGGAACTGTGGCACGTGCTTGTTCCTTTGGCTTGTAATAGTAGAGTTCAAAGGACTATATAATGTCAACACATGCTAAATTCTCATTGGCTGACAAACAAATAGACAAAATGCAACTTCCTTAGGTTTGCAGATGTCATATTCTTGTACAAGTAATCATACAATTTGGCATTTACTCTTGTGCATATATACTGTAGATATACAGTATATGTATATCACATGAATACACAAATACAAAGAAACATACATATCTAACACATTCATCCTTTGTAAAGAATCTCAAGGGTGATTGAACTTTTGAATGTTCATTTATACTTTTGAAGGCTGCGGGCTACGGCTATATACTAGACGGATTTGATTTAGTAGTGGTTTGTAACTGACAGTGGGTTCTTCTATGCTAAATAATGACCCATGTGCATTTCCCTGCATCATTAATGCCTCATTGTGACCAATAAACCAACACCCACTGCAATTTGCTATTTCCTAAATAGTAAATACAACGCGTACAATTATAAAAGGTCCACACATCTGGAAATTAATAAATGAATGAGTATCCCAGTACATCTATCTAAATATCTGGCTTATAATAATTTAAAAAATGATGATTACTGTAATGGCTACAAGTACTGGTACTGGTATATGATTATGTAAATTATGACTGGTTTAATGTAAATAGTCAGTTTGATGCGTGTGTTTAGTATCTGCAATGCACCTTTAAAGTTCTGAATTCACCAATGATATATATAAAGTTATTTGTGAATAATCAAACATTCTAATACTCAAAAGTACAGTTGGCCAAATAAGTGACTGTATGATGTACAATTTTTTTTTGTTCAAAAGAAGATCTGGCAACTTCACCTCACTGCATATTTTCCTATAGCATTTTATAAAGGGAAGTTTTTCATGAAAAATATAGCTATATAATCATTTATTCATCATGAATATCTTAACTCATATTTTAATGAGATAAAGTGAAAGGAAATTAATTTTGGATGAATATTTACAAAATATCATGGGACACTTGATTATATATATGGATAATTGAGAATTATTTTGAGGATGGCTAGTTTTGTGTACTTCATTCTAATACAAGCTCTTATTAGCATACTTTTTTCTAGTGTACATCAATAGCAAAATTAAATTTACCATATCCAAACACTGCATATAAGCAGAGAAAGTTGACAATATACCTGAATTACTTAAATAGACCATCTTTTACATTTTCTAGGTAACTTATGTTATGTTCATATTCATAAAAAAAAATAGTAAAGGAAATAGAAATGAACATCCTAAAGGTCACCAATGTTGCTCTGTAAGAACAATACCAAACATATTAATATAAAGATAATAACCTTGCAAGCCTTGATGAAGAAAAATATGGCAACCCAAAATCAGTGGGAGCAGAAGTCCACTTTCATACCATTAAATTGGTACATGTATTTTTAAAATCAACAGCCATTTCTGTCATACCATTTTCTTAACTATTCTTGAATGATTCTAGTTGCCAGACAGTTTTGTGCTGTTCAAAAGTTTCTGTATTTTACTTAGTCACTTATTTGCTTGATTGTACAAACTCACCTCCTTGAGAATATTACATAGTATTTTTAAGAATTTGTAAAATTGGTATGAATCATAAAAAATGCAAGAAAACCAGAAGATAGCTATGTTGAAAAACTCTCTTAATCAAAAAGAAGTGACCTTGGACCTATTACTAAAGAATGTGCTGCTCTGTGACCATGATTTCATTTATCTTGGCTAATGATCCATTGCCCTATTTCTTTTGTATGCATAATTAATATAAATGGTAAAATGTCCCTAAATAAAATCTGAAGCATATGCACCATTTGTCCATTTCAAATGTGACCAAAATATGATAGTTTGTAATGAATGTGACTGAACCCTCAGCTGAAAACCCATATTTCCCAAATATGAAAAAAAAATGGTCTTGTCTTACACCCATAGTGTCTATTCACGACTTCCTTACTAAGAAAATAGATACTAAACACTGCTTCACAAACTGCCCTCCACTCCAATGGCGAGAACATATTGGAAAATATTTCCACTAGTAGGAATCCCTATCAATAGATATATTTACCAAAGATTCCTACATAGTGAATTCTCCTCTATCACACAAGGCACTCTCACTGCCTCTTGGTGAAACACTCATGTACTGATCTTCTCAGCCACAATCGCCACAATATCTGTCTTGAACCATCAACAAGCCGTGCCCTCATCTTCATCTTCATTGGAGGAGTTGGCCTGATTTCCCCGGGTTGCTGTGTTCTGGCTATGGGAGAGGAATGCAACATTGGCTGGCTTGAGGAGGGGGCCCTGGTGTGGCTGGGGGCTGCTGCTTGTCGAGGGGCTTGCCAGATAGCTTGCACTGGGCTGCTGTAGGTGGGAGGGGCCAGAGGTGTGGTGGAGGTGACCAGTGTTGGGGTATGGGCGTTGGTGGGGTGGAGGGGCATTAGCAGGAGTGAGGGGAGAGGGGGAGAGACATGGTGTTGTGCACGAAGAATTACTCAGGTCACACACATCTAGGAGGCGGAGAAGCTCAGATGGTTCAGGACCTCCATTGATGCCCAAACCTGCAATTAAACATTGGAATTATTTACATTTCTTCAGAGAAAAAGAACTATGAAGAAGATAAAAAAGAAAAGTAGAAGAGAAAGGAGAATAAGGAGGAGGGAGGAGGAAGGAGGAAGAAGGAAGAGGAGGAAGGAGAAAGGAGAAAAGAGGGAGGAGGAGGAAGAGAAGGAGGACAAAGAAAAAGACCAAGAAGGAAGGAAAAAGGGCAGAAAGAAGGAAGGAAGGAAGGAAGGAAGGAAGGAAGGAAAGGAGGAAGGAAAAAAAGGAAGGAAGGAAATAAGGAAGAAAGATAGAGAAAGAGAGAAAGAAAGAAAGACAGACAGACAGAAAGAAAGAAAGAGAGAATGGAAGAAAGAAAGAAAAGAAAGAAAAAGATAAATTCAGTGGTAAAAACAAATCAGAAAAAAGAAAAGGATGATGAACAAGAAGTTGTATGACAGGCAATTTAAAAAACATCAAGGAAAAGGAACTGCCATAATAATCAGAAATTAACAAGAATAATAATGAGAAAAACCATACCTGCATCACTACCTTTATTGCACAGCTCCAAAGCTGTGGTCAGGTCCCACATCTGTATTGCCCCATTGGAATGGCCTGTGAATATGTATCTGCGAGGCCTAGAGCCCATTCGGCTGCTTCCCTCACACTCGTGCACACAAAAGCCACTAATGGTCGTGTTGTCCACCGACTTAATGACACATACTCTGGAGAGAAACATGCCTGTTACTTACTGTGTTACTGGAACCGCAATCTTTACTGATACTACTTTTATGGTATTGAAAGAGTTAACTGAATGTGTAATGTCACTACTGTGGACATCTGCAAAAAAGACGAATATTAATTGCTTTTTTCTGTGAATACAAAAATAACTACAGATATTTTTTTTGGTCTCCTTGAGATAAAATAGGTATGAGATATATATTTTCCATTCAGCCACCTTTGGAGAAGAAAAAAATTTAATGTACAAAGAAGATGCAAATGTGCAAACCAAACATAGCTCATCTAATTGGAATATTTTAACCATCCTGCAATTTACCATGAACAACAGCCCCTTAAAAAAGCTAAATTACACATCAAAGAGATCTCTCCTACTCTATCGAGTACCTATCTTATAAAAATAAATTCCAACAGTCAAAAATTACACACTAAAACAGTCAATCTAATGTGTAAAAGATGAACGGGTTTAGCTTACACATGGATAACACTTTAAAAAGATAAAACAAGCAACAAGCAAACCTTACCTTTTCCCATTGCTTGCAAGGCGAACAAAGAGCTGGTCAGTGTCTGGGACAACCTTTTGGATAAACACTTGTTCATCATCTTGCTCACCATAAGGCCCTGGGAAAATATTATTTTATTAATCTGCTCTTGTGTGTATATATCAAATATCAAGAACAAAAAAATATACAAATAAAGTAATTACATTACAAATGAATTTTTAAAGGAAGCTAAACTACTGTCAAATTATCAAAAGCTGAGAGAGACCAACAGCAAAACACAATTACTTACCACAATCATTTGCAATGGCATAATATATATTGGGATCTACTTCATCAATTGTAAGAATCTTATAGGACGAGAGAGGTGTTGACCCAGGCTGAGTAGAGATCATCCCCCTAAACCTTGTAACAGACCAAGTGCGAACATGGTTGTATTCGCTGCACACGCTGATAAGGAGCTTCTCTGAGAGAGTGACCTGTAATACATGACAAAATTACAAACAAAATTTTATGTAAAATCTGACAATGTCTATTATAAATAATGTATAATACTTATATACAGTACTGTGAACAAGCTTCATAAAAGCAAATTTTTAAAGTTATAAGATAACAGTATAACAACACAGCAAATCTTGTGACATCATTCATTCCAACTGCACAGACTAAAGCAACATAAAATGTCATTTTAAATACTTTCACCAAAAGTGCAATACTACATTTAGAATTACAAACCTTCGTTACAGGAAATCTGTGAACAGTGAAAGTCTGGAAGAGCTGTGGTCCATGGCCGACTGTCTCTGGGTGCTGGACAATCACACGCACTGTTCCGGAGCTTGTTCCATACGCGATTTCAATCCAATTCCCGCACACGTCTGTTGAGGTGTGGTGTCGAACTGAACTCACTTTATTTCAAGGAAAATAGTATTCATAATACAAATACAATATATGCAACTATTACATTACCCTCCTAAACTATTTAAAAAGGAAAAAATTGA
>NC_091557.1:24251538-24254038 GCF_042767895.1 Penaeus vannamei
ACTAGACTGGGTGGCTGGCTGACTTACTGACTGAATGACTGAGTATACAGTGTGTCATCCCAGGGTGCCTTATCAAAGGCCTTTGCAACATCTCGGTGGAATACAGTGACCTTTTTTTGTTTGCAAGTGCTATGGCTATTTCCTCATGCGATGGCAATGGCTGTGGTGGCGCCTCGTGATTCGTGAAAACTATATAGTTTGTCATTCAAGAATTTGTTTTCCAAATGTACTTTTAGGTGGTTATTAATGGTCTTTTCTAGGATCTTGCCAGGTATTTCCAACAGGGAGATTGATGTGGTTTTCTGGTCTATTTGGGGGTTTGTCAGCTGCAGGTACTAACGTGATAAGTGCAGTTTTGAGTCTTTTTGGAAAGTAACCACAGGCACGACATGCATTGTAGATAGATGTTAGACGTTGGATCATGATAAATATTGCTATTTATACACACACACACACACACACACAACATATATATATATATTTATATATATATATATATATATATTTATATATATATATATATATATATGTGTGAGTGTGTGTGTGTGTGTGTGTGTGTGTGTGTGTGTTTATATGTACATACACACACCCACACACATACACACACACACACGCACACGCACACGCACACGCACTCACATACACCCACACACACACACACACACACACACACACACACACACACACACACACACACACACACACACACACACACACACACGCACACACGCACAAACACACACACTCACAGATATATATATATATATATATATATATATATATATATATATATATATATATATATATATATATACATACATATATATGCCGTAGACACACGAAGGAATCCATCGTCATCATGCGAACAAGTGAGCCAAAGCGGATGCCACAAGGGCGGGTCAAACAAACAAAGTTGGACGAGACGTGAGAAAAAGCGAGGATTCGGTCAGTCAATAGGAAAGGAGGTTTTCATAAATAAGAATAGAGACACCATGATCCGAAGCGGCGAAGATATCACGAGACAGGGCGACACCACGTGATGATCCAACAGAAACAAAAAATGATTTACGTGCGCGAAGCAAGCAGTTCCAATCAATCGCGCTGGGAACAAGAAATTCAGTCGGATGGCAGGTAGAAAAAGTGGAAAGTGATAAATAGCGTTAAAAATTTGCTGAGACACAGAAAAGTCCTGAGGCATGTATCTTTCCAACTATAAGAAATGGTTAAATGATAACAGCATATATTGAAAATAAAAGGATGCTCAGTGACGGAGACTGGACGAGTAGCATCCAGTAGCCATGTTCCTTTTGGTGGTTCATCCTGAGTAAGCCCTTCTGGAGTAATTTAGTGTACTGTCGTGGTGGAACATAGTGGACAGGAATTAGAAATGGGGAACAGTAACATGGGAGTTATTTTAGTAACATGGGAGTTATTTCAGTAACATGGGAGTTATTTCAGTGACATGGGAGTTATTTCAGTAACATGGGAGTTATTTCAGTAACATGGGAGTTATTTCAGTAACATGGGAGTTATTTTCGTAACATGGGAGTTATTTCAGTAACATGGGAGTTATTTCAGTGACATGGGAGTTATTTCAGTAACATGGGAGTTATTTCAGTAACATGGGAGTTATTTCAGTAACATGGGAGTTATTTTGGTAAGATGGGAGTTATTTTGGTAAGATGGGAGTTATTTTGGTAAGATGGGAGTTATTTTGGTAAGATGGGAGTTATTTTGGTAAGATGGGAGTTATTTTAGTAACATGGGAGTTATTTCAGTAACATGGGAGTTATTTCAGTAACATGGGAGTTATTTCAGTAACATGGGAGTTATTTCAGTAACATGGGAGTTATTTCAGTAACATGGGAGTTATTTCAGTAACATGGGAGTTATTTCAGTAACATGGGAGTTATTTCAGTAACATGGGAGTTATTTTAGTAACATGGGAGTTATTTCAGTAACATGGGAGTTATTTCAGTAACATGGGAGTTATTTTGGTAAGATGGGAGTTATTCTGGAACATAGGAAAAAAGTGACGATTTTTATGAACGTATAATGAAATAACTTGCTTGTTTAATTTAACTAACGCGTGTAATATTGTGTTATATGCATCTTTATTAAGTTAATGGAAATAGATAGGTTAGTCTGTAAGTGTACTCAAATAACTGTTTTCTAAGAATGATAGCTCCACGGGAGTGCAGGCAGTGACAAGTCCTGTTGTTGTCCAATAGAGCGTAAGATTGATCTTTTGTCTATCATTTGATTTGTCATGATTATTATTTGTTGTTGGTTAATGGTTGATTAATGTAATAACGTAGAAATACAACTTAGTTCGTGCATATTCAAAGTAACTATTTGTTTATTATTTTAAGATAATATTCTATTTACAGAGCTTTTCTATTTGATTTAGATATTTGCTTCTCTTGTGATCACTAGTTTGTGTCATATCTAAATGATTTGTTAACTTCAGATATTGCATAAATAATTTTGATATTTTTGT
>NC_091557.1:24276538-24278900 GCF_042767895.1 Penaeus vannamei
TAGTTTGGGATAGAGTGAAGAGATACTGGGAGAGACATCTTGAGAAGATGGGAGGGGAGCAGAGCAAAGGACAGTTTTGGAACAGGTAGCAAGAGAAAATCCTTGTTGGCCTGCTTCCTGTCTGGCCTTACATAGAGTGAGGCCAAGTTTGAATCTGAGAACTGATACCTCATATTTGAGATTATGGGCAGAGCAACTCCTATACATTTAATACATCATGGAAGACACCACAAAGGCACATGTATGTTGGTTACTTAGAAGGCAGTAGGCTGTGGAGCAACAGTTGTTTGGCTGGGTGTGCAAAACACCAACATTTCTTACATTGACAAGGAAGGGGTTGATATGGTCAGACAGGGCTGAACACCCTACCAACATAAACTCCATGAGGGATGTCATGTCTATGGAAGCTGATCTCAGTTATATTGGTGTGGGACTTTAGCTGGCCTCTGGGAGGAATAGTGTAGCACTGCACTGAAATTGCATCATAATCAACAGGGGAGGCAAGTAGGTAATTTTCAGTCTGAGCAGTTCTTGTCATAGATAGGACAATCAGTTGGGGAGACATAAACTGTTCCAGTACAAGTACTAAGAGGGTAGTAATGTTCGGTAGGAATTGAGGTTAGTCAGGGTAGATTGTGCACAAGTTTGGGATTCAGATGCAACTGTGATAAGGCGTGAACAATCAGAATGATTGCGAAAGGAAACTTTGCCTATTTTTTGGGGGGGACATTGTTGGAAGAGAAAGGTATTGGGGGAATCACAAAGAATCGATCCCACTTGGCTGGGCCAAGAGGTGGAAACAGCAGTAGGACGAGGGCAGGAGGAAGACGGGGTGGTGTGGAGTGAAGTAGTATTGTGGGGGAGGACAATAACGATGGAGAGTAGTAATAAGGTGGTAGGAGGTAGACAATGACAAAGATTGTGCAGTAGTTGGAGTGGAGAATGTTGGGAGAGAGGAAGGGGTGCATTCTGCATTCTGAAGGTTATTGCATACCTAAAATTAATGAAATACCCAAACACAACATACGCACGTAAATGTACGCACATATATTTACAATCAAACTCACATATAATCCCTGCCACTAAATCTTACTGCTTAGACATATATATTCATACAAAACTGGAACCAAAAAACTTACCATATCATGAAAATCCTCAGTTGTGAATTTTGGAAATCCCATCTCAAAAAGTTCCTCTTTGCTGCCCTCTAGGTATTTCTTGAATCTGAAATGTAAAAGTATTTTAAAAACAGGATTCAGACAGGGGAATTACACATCAACAGCTGAAAATACAAACAGGCACAAAGATTCACAGTGGAATGATATAAAAGTAGAAGATATAAGCAGAAATTTATTGTGTACAATTCCAATGAGGAAAAAACATGAAAATATATGTGGAGAACTCATAACTATTCAGCCTAAAGAAATATACAGATACATAATAAATCACAATTATACTAACTAATGCAGAATTTCCCAGAAATTGCTCACACACATAGACCATAAAAAAAAGAAGATGGAGAAGTAAGAGAAGGAGCAGGAAAGGGAAATAAAGAAGATATTGAAAAATTAAGAAGAAAGCAAAAGAAGCAGATGATAGAAATATGTAAAAGGCAGGAGACTCCTTCCCCCCTATCTTTGAGTGGTCCACGACCCTAAGGCTGACAATGCTGGTTACCTGGACAATTCCTCCCTATGATGGATGCAGTATTCAAGGTAAGCGAAGATAAACCCCCTTAGAAAACAGTTCCCATCTGGTCTGGTGCGCCGGACATTGGAGAACTTGGGCATTAGAGTCACAACCTGTTTGTGTTATATAAGAAAAGCCATGAATTACAAAAATGCTGGTTTTACATATCTACTATAAAAATGGAAAAGAATAATAAGAAACAAAACAAAATAACAACAAAAACAAATAAATATATACACATATTATTTAGATTTCTGTATAATGCATTTCATACTATTCTCATAACATTTTCCTATCTCACTGAAAGTTTTCCAAGTTGTCTGCCAGTCCTCTCTAACCGACACTACCTTAAACTCTCACCTTGCTTGAGTACACTGGGTCATGTGAGTATTCTTTTTCCAGCGACGACAAACTCTCTAAAGTTCCCACCATAGCTGTCTTTGCCTTTATCTGTTGGAATTGTGTAATAACAAAGATGGTAAATACAGGGATTGACAAAATCTCTCTCTCTCTCTCTTTCTTTCTCCCTCTCAATCTCTTTCTCCCTCCCTCTCCCTCTCTCTCTTTCACCTCACCTCTCTCTCTTTCACCCCACTTCCTCTGTCTCTTTCTCCCTTCTCCTTCTCTCTCTTTCACCCCACCTCTCTCTCTCTCTCTCTCTCTCTCTCTCTCT
>NC_091557.1:24279400-24301501 GCF_042767895.1 Penaeus vannamei
AATTTTAATTTTGTTCGGATAGATGGACTTAATACCAAACGTTATTTCACTCTAAAAAGCATTTTGATTGATAATAGGCACATTTACCTTTGTATATTCAAATAATATGAAGACTCTAAATTCCCTACATATATTAGTAACAAAAACTTAACTTTGACACGACAGGGCATTAGTATTTCTTTTTAAAAAACTATTCATCGCCAAGTCGAATCCCGAGTCAGCATTGGGGACATGCCGGGGTGTACCTCAGAGATAAGTGACAGGAAACAGTACATCTCATGATTCCGTGATTATTCTCCTCTAATTCGGCCTTAAAGTACCATTCATCATGGTGAGTTGATTTGAAAAGCTCATATCCACCCGTATAGTGAAAATAGAAGGGTCAAGGGAGTGTAGAAAGGGCAGAAATAAAGCAGTTTGCGTGGGTCGAGGTGTTGGTGTATGAATCACTATGGCTGTAACACGCCTAAGTGGGAGGGGGGTTTTATCACTGAAAGGGGAGGGGGATGAAGTAAAGTGGATAATTACACCCATTGTTATGGGTTTTCGGTCGTATTTCCATTTTATTGATGAAAAAAGTAATTTATGTGTTACGAGGGATGTCTTGTTTGAAATTTTGATTCTCTATTTTGGGCCTTACAGATTTTGAACGAAAAGGATGACTTATTTGGTGAATTTAAAGAGTACACTTTATTACAAGAAGAGAAGGGAAGCCAGTCACATTCATAAGAAATAGTAATATGATAGATAAGGGGAATTTTCACCTGAAAACTTTCACTAAGCAGTTATCCATGGTAGAGAAGAAATAGGCCCTAGTCTTCACTAAAGATCATGAATAAACCCGCAAGTGATTTTCTCAATTTTCTGCAAGTTTCCCAGATTGCACTTGAGTCCTATATAGCCATGTTGATTTAGTGTTCAGGCACATCAAGCTCTTTGTGGCCTCTGATGTTAATAACTTTCAACTCTTGGCTTGAGAAAATGAAATATGTGTCACGGAAACTAAGACAGGATGACCTAAAGCTGACTAAGTTGTGTATAGGATATATGACTTCCCAAAATTTCTCTTCTGGACTCAGTTCAGTCTAAACTAACCCAAAAGGCCATGGCCATCCAATAGTGACAAAACACTAAAAGAAACAAAGCAGTATGATGAATCTCTGAGTATAGCCGAAGTCTGCCCAAAAGTCTGTGAAAGCTTACCCATTGTCGATTCTTACCTCTTTGTTTCTCTTTATTTAAAAAGTATAGTTAGTTGTGTTCAACAATATTACCAATCTTATTTATATTTTTCCAATAATGTTATAGTTATGTCCATTAATAAAGATATTTTAAGTTACTGAAGTTATTGTGTATACATTTTTTTTCTTCTTTTTTTCTTATACAATTCTTTACAGTACGGATGCACACCAACTCCACTTCATAAAAAATTTGTCCAATAATCTAAAAATGCTGTAATTGGTCATGCCCTTTGGGCACTGTCTCAGGGTAGGGTTGATGGGGGGGGGTTCTACCTCCCTACACCCCCTCGATAAGCTTTGTCTTCACCTTTGTATGCATGGCAAGATAGAGCTGAAACTCAGGAGCGCTGAGTGGGAAATTAGGCTACAAGGGCCACCTTCCCACGATCTTTTTCTTATTTTTATGGTATTGCCTTTCGAGTCTGCAGATTATTTTTTCTATGAATGACTGCAAGTTTTTGCCCTCTACAAGAATATTGCCTTCAATTTGCCCTAGTTTAGTACATCCATATGGTAAAAAATTCATTCTTTGTTTTATTAATTATTTAGTGTCAATGTGTCAACTGACATTAGTAAGAATATATTCCTATGTAGATGATAGTATTTGCAGCACCATAATCTTACTTCCAAAATATTTTATAGCAAGTTGAAGTTCATATGCCTTATGTGATTAAAAGACAGTAGTTTGTGTAATGCTATTGTGTTGGACATTAAAAACTGTGCTGCTCTTGTTTTTTACTTCAAAATTGTATGCTATCTTTCCTTGCTCACAGCAAGTTTAAATGGGATATTTATATAACAGGGTCAAAATAATTTTGAAAGCTACTGCAGTTGTTTTCCAGATATCTGCTTTTTGTTCTGTTTGTGTGATATACAAGAAGAATATACGTGAAGAATCAGAAATGTAAAAAAATGCATAGGATTTGAAATACTAATACAGGTTCATTTTTGAAATCATATAAAACCTTGGAGAAAAGCTTACAAAGATTTGAACTCTTGTGTAAATGATTTCCATATTATTGATTATTTCCAGTGCATGACCTTTTTTTGTATAACAGTTTGTATTTTGTTTTATTTTTTGTTATAATATACATTATATTTATCATATATGTGTGTGTGTGTGTGTGTGTACAGCTTTTTTTTTATGTTGCTGTTTCTTTTCATTAAATTCCATATTTCAGTAATGGTTGTCATAGATATAAGCTTTTTACTTTGTATATCCCTTTCAGTCTGCCACTTTGCGCCCATATCTGAATGCTGTACGGCACACATTGTCAGCTGCAATGTGTCTGCAGAACTTCAATTCCCAGGTGGTGGAGCGACATAACAAACCAGAGGTAGAAGTAAGGTAAGCATTAGTTGAATAGTATTCATTGTGACCAATGTAGAAAAGGTAGGAATGAGAACAAATATCTTGACAGGGTAAGGTGTGTAGTTGACTGGTTTTGATTCTGTATTTATAAAATATATGTGAAATGCATGCATTTGTGGTAAACATTTAATCAAAACAGGTCAAGCACATCTCATGCACTATGAAGATATTCATTGTTGCTTATTTGCTAAGTGATATCACATACTGGGTATATGTGCCCTGTCTTTAAATGTTTTCACAAACCTAATGTATTTTAGGAGTTCTGTGTATCCATTTTATCTTTTCTCATCAGAATAGTTTTACATAATTTGTATGATAAAAATTCAGATCATATGTATTTATCAGGTTACCTTCACAGCAGTTCAAATATATAATTTCTAACCTTAGCATACAATGCTGTATATTTCTGTAACAATTATTATAGTCCAAAAAGTCACAGAGGTCAGATCACTTAGGTTTAGGTCCAAACACTTGTTTTAAATGTTTCTTGATATTTCTGTAAATTTATAAGTGGGACACCCATGTTGACAATCTTAAGTGAATAGAATCACATTTCATATTTCAACATGTGTGTATATGAAAGCAGTTTATTTGATAATCAAATACATTTGGTTGAAAGAGGTGCATTAAAATTAAGAATTTCATGGTGCAAAAGGTGTAATTCATTTTCGTTCATACTTTTTTCAACATTGCTCACAAGGAACTTTATATGAATATTTAGTTATTATTGCATATATTCTATATTTTTGTTTATTAGTATACTCTTTTTTTATTTGAGGATAAATTTTGCTTTCTAATTTCAGATCTAGTAAGGAGCTCCTCATGACAGCTGTTGTTGTTAGTCGGAATGAGAAAGAGAAAGTGCTCATAGAGCCTTCCATTAACTCCATCAGGATCTCCATTGCCATTAAACAAGCTGATGACATTGAACGTATTCTCTGTCATAAATTTATGAGGTAAGGCTTTGGGTAGAATTTTTTTTAAATATTACACTTTCCCTTCCAGTCTGTCCTACTTCTCTATTAGACTCAATTGATGTATTCACAACCAACAATGGTTATAAGGACTTTCACTTCCATTAAGGGACAACTTCTCGGCAAATCCAGACCGCATCTAGATTGCTTTGGGGTCTTGGGGATTTATGTCTTTTTCTTCCTCTTTATCGAGTACTTTTCTTTTCTCTTTCTTTCTTTTTTCTCTTTTCTTTCCCTTTTTTTCATTGTCTTTTTACTGGCACAAATACTACACAGAAAACACATCAAAAGAGATTTTTGAAGTCATAGTCAACTTAACTTTCTAAGTTGTTCATTTTAACTTTTTTTATAAATTGATAGATTGCCATAATACCATTTTTCTTAGATTAGCATGTACATGCCAAATGTACTTGATTACTGATGAATATGACTCAGGATTCATAATATTTTTCAGGTTCATGATGATGAGGGCAGAAAATTTCATTATTCTTAGGAGAAAACCTGTTGAGGTAAGAATATTTTCTCTTCAAATTTGTTGAGAAAAAAAATCCCCATCAACTTAGTGCTCATTATCTAACATTTAACCCCACACTATATCTACAATGCATACCATAAGAGCTGATTCACCCACCAGCATGTAAGCAAGAACTTTCATACTGTATCAAACTGTATCAAGTGGCATCAGAGGATAGAGTGGAAAATCATGGGGAACAAATATTTTAATGAAACAGAGTGCTATCCTTGTTGCTTAGTTGTACTACTGCATTGCTGACTAGATTCTAGAGCCAATGAATTAACCATCTAATAGAGTTCTGTTTTATAGTATTTTTTCTCTTTCAAGATTGTGGTAAGAAGTCTTTGTCGGACAGTTTTCTATGGAACATATTCCTTTTGAAAAGTATGAAAAGTAATGAGCAATTAAACTAATTTGATAAGAATTAACTATGTACATTCACTGATGTTGGAAATTGCATGAGGAAATTTTTGTGACAGAGCATTTTTGATCCATTACAAGTATGAAGAATTTCAATTTTTTTATAACTAGACTTTAAAAATGAGCCCCTTTTTTTTCCACCCCACCACCGCAGTGTAGAGTTGTGTTACCATACTGAACTGACTTTTCCCTTTCTTTTGTGGGTATTAGGTAATGAATTGCCAAGTCCTAACTATTAACTTCATGATTTGTTTTTATATTGATAAATACACCCACTCACCAGGATGTTACACATGAAAAATATATTCTGTATAAGAATATTATATGTATTTTAATATCATGGTAAGGATTAAATACATCGCCCGTTGTGTAAGTCATGGCCATCTTTCTCCTGCCATTATTCAGACATTCTGAAGATATTGATCAGTTTCTCATAGAATTAAAAAGAAATGAAAATTGTTGAATAAAAAATATTGAAATAAATTATGAAAAGGAAATACTGGAAGCTAAATACTGTCAACACAAAAAAATATCCCAATCCTTATTAACAAAACAAAGATCTATTGCTATCACAAATCGCTCATAACCTGGGGCATTCCATGCACTGGCAGTTAGTAGGATATATATACATGTAAAAGATTTGTGAATCCAGTACAGAGTGTATGTTTTAAGATGTGGATATCTTTAGCCTATTTCTTAATTTTGGTACATAAGACTTTTTTTTTTTTTTTTTTTATCACTTCACAAAGTTGTCGGCATTGTAATGATGCATCATGATTAATGTTTCCAGATTTCCAGGCACTTGGGTGGGTTTTGAGGGAGATAAGAAAAAAAATTGTTTTCTAAATTATTTTATCACTAATGTTTTTATTAATGTTATTGTTATTTATTATTTTTATTCATATTAATACCCACCCACCCCCCAATCCCTTGTGTATTGTTATCATAGTGGGCATATTGTTTCCCTGTTTAATAATCTCGCCCTCACTGCTCATGGGGACCCTGAAAGTTGAAACATTTTTCTTCCCCACATACTCCTGGCTTACCATGGGCAGTAATGAGTTTGTACCCTTATTAGGAGCATTGAGGCATGCCCTTTTATTAGTACTATTATTATTACTATATTTTTTTCCAATTATTATTGTTATTATTATTATATTTTTATATTGCATGTTTTTCCAGGGTTATGACATTTCCTTCCTCATCACCAACTTCCACACAGAGCAGATGTTCAAGCACAAGTTAGTAGACTTTGTGATCCATTTTATGGAGGAAATTGATAAGGAGATTTCAGAGATGAAACTTGCAGTGAATGCACGTGCCAGAGAATGTGCCATGGAGTACTTAAAAAGGGTAAGATTTATTATTGTTATGAAATATGTATGTATTTTTGTATACAATTTGTAGTCTTTTTTTCCCCATTTATTATATCAGTTAGTATGCAAATAACCATGTTGCTATAGACCAAATTTTTAAATGTAACATTACACAGCAGTAATTGTCAAAGAAATTTGATTCAATTACGAGTGAATTCACATATGCTTTTCCAGTATTGAAGGTTTGCATTTGTGGAATTATTTGTGATTGATATCTAGTAAATTAGATCCATATTAATTCAGGGTATGGATTTTTTGCAAACATGAAAAGTCTTTCACTTACCTTCCTCACTATGCCAAGTTCATTATATATCATGGTTTTAGACATCCGTATATAGTCATATCAATGTAAAAGTTTTTCTTTTATAGCTATATATTTTTTCTTCCTTTCTATTTTTTACTGTGCTGGTGCTTTTAATCTGTCAGTGCATGCAAAAAATTAGAGGATATCCTTTCTCAATTTATTAGGTTGTTCTTCCATTTTTTATTTAGTATATTTTACAGCTTAGTGATAAGTAATTGCAAAATATGTCATGAAACTTGGGACTGCAGAAAAGTGATCTAGCCTTTCCTTTTCAGTTCTGAGTGAGTATGATGATGCTAGTGATGTCTAACGAATCATTATCATCAATCTCTTCAAAGGATGGGGTAGCAAGGTCTTCCATCGTCCTTGGTTATCGTTCCTTAGGGAGAGAGGAAAAGGATTTCTCATTCATCTGTCATTTCCAAACATCTTCATTGTGTGAAAGACAGTTCTGTGGACTTGATTTCTCTATATTTAATGATTATGACTTTTTCACTGTGCTGCGTGTATGTATCCGGTTCAGAGGAAATTCACTTTTATTGGGGATACAATGCATTTTCACTGATTGTTGACCAGTGCACAAAATAACATATAATTTGTTTTGAGTCATATATTTAGTATAATTTTAGTGTCGGGAACCTTACGGAAATTCGGAGAACAGGGAAATTCTCAGTTGTCATAAGAAGCTACTGCCATTCAAGTGAGCCATTCCATCCTTCTTAATTAGCTAGCAAGTCTAATGCAGTGTATTCAGTTGTTGTTTTAGTCATTTGTTCCTACTTATGTTAATTTCTAATGTAATACAACATGCATTTAAAAAAAAAGATTAAGGTGGAAATCTGTGTACAACAAAAGTAAAAGTCTAAAAAACTGCCTCTTCTAGCATTTGAATGCATTAAAGAGCTTTTAAATAATGAAGCCATACTTACCAATTACTAAAACTATAGGTAAATATAGATTATATGCAGATAGTTTTGTAACTAAACAATTGTGTAATCAGCATCCTTTATATTTGTTTTTTGTTTATATTATAAAATGATGTGCAGTTTTTTTCTGCACTTACAGGATCCAAGTAAAATAGGAAAAAAGGTGGTAAGTGGATTGACACCACAGTTACTATGTAATGAATAGTTACTGCAGTTCATGAGGTTTATTGTGTAAACATTTGTTGAAGTGTGTGGGTTCTTCCATGTTAGAATATAGTCTCTGTAATTGGATTATATTATATAACTGCAAAAGTGAAACATGAAAATACAAATATAATCTGCAAATAGCCATTTGGAGGTCAATTATGTAGTCATTTTCTGTTTACTTCAGTCAAATCTTGTGGAACAGTTGCAGTAAACTTGTGGTGTACATGGTCAAGGCTTGATTTATCTATAATTTTTCATTTTATTAAATTTTGTCATATTTTTTTTTCTCTCTGGTTTGAGCCCTGATAATAAAATGATATAAAATAAAGATTTATCAGTATTTGCTTTATCAGATTGATTTATGTAAAATATAATGATTTCTAAAAATATTCTTCTGCCTGCATCTGTATGTTGGAATATACAGTTGTAAGTAAAGTTTTTGTTTTATTTTACGCTTGGGTTGTGTTCCTTTTGGTATACAGTGTCGCCTACATAAACTTTGACAATGAGTGAACAGAATCTTGAATTTTTGAATGTTAATTGTTTTACCAGTGTGTTTATACAGGAAGCTTATTCAGTCTTGTAGGAAATGTATAGAATTCCTACATGTCAATGAACTGTTACATCTAGAAGTTAATAATTTCCCATTTAATGCAATTCAAGATATAAAGTGATCTCAAGACATGTGATAGGGGCAAAAGTATACACTTAAAAACTGAAGTTAGTGTCAAAGTTACACTTGTCAGTAGAAAATTTGCTGAATGTCTTGCCAAGGTCAAGTATATCATAATGGAAATAGCTTAAAATCCCAACATCCTTTCAAGAAAAAAAATACCAAATTAGCTGAATGAGAAAATATAAGACAAACATTAATGAAAAATATAATCAAACTGATATAACGAAAAAGTGAATAATAGTGTTTCTGGTTGGTGACCAACCTTGTTAAAACACTGTGGGGTTTTTTGTTATAATGCATTACAAATTAACCCATTAAACCTGGGTGTCATAACCAAATCGTCACGAAAAAATTGGCTGAGGTTGTGGTGATGAAAGTATACCACCATAGAAAAATTTGGCTGCAGGCTGGAGTGAGGGGAATGTACTGTCATGAAAAATCTAGATGAAGGCTGGGTTGATGGGAATGACTTGCCATGAGTATAGAAAGCTCTAGGCTGAAAATCAAACGCAGTGGGCATTTAGGATTTCCACTGTGTGCCATGGCTAGAATAGTACCTGCTCCAGGGAGGACACTATTTCCATGCTCAGGATTCTGTTCCTCTCCAGTGACAAGCAATACAAGTGTATTAGTAAAATGTAAGTCTTAGACTAACTAGAAAGATGATATGGAGTCTGATCAAGGAAAAAGTCTATTACCATCTTGATACAGCATATCAAATTACAAATATAGACCTTGGAAAATGACAAAAAGCAAAAAATGCTTGCACAGAAAATGAGGTATTAACATTGTAGGCCTGGTCACATATGAGTGTGGGCCAGGGGTACAAGTCACACAATAGGGAGAGTTACCACTCGAGGAAACCTAATGCTCGGATTTTGGTCCATATAGAGGCAGCAGAGCCCCTGCATCCAAGGGATTAATGAGACCTTGCTCTAGACATATAACATGTTCAGTCAAATAGATAATACAATATATATGGGGCCCCATAATTTCATTAGCCTAGAGTCCCCAAAATGTCATACTTTGGTCATGTCCCAAGAACATATATATTTTGACAGTTATTTTTCTCAATACTTTTCCTTAACCATATTTTTTTAAGAAGAAAAATATGATAGAAATAAGGGGAGCAGTTGAAACCACAAATGCCTTTGGATCATTCAATCCCAAAACTCCCATCACTCAAGTGGACAAAATCTTTTTATAATACCTAAAATGCATTTACTAACCCATACTGTTAGGCATCTAGACCACTGTCATGACATCACTTGTCCAATAAATGGATATGGTTTTGCTTCAAAGTTTAAATCTTATGAAGCAATGGGAAAGATAAATGTTGCAATGCAGTTTTTTTTTGCTGATGCATCTCTTCACCTTCACAGAGAAATGTAATTCTGTCAAATCACCTGGCATTACCTCCCATGCAGTAGAACCTATTATTACAATGAATCAGCAACACCCCAAAATTATTAGTTTTTCTGTTATCATAGGATGTGACATTATCTAAATGTTTGTATTATGAAGGTAGAATTACATCAAAGTTGCTTTTTGCAAATTATATGATGAATGATCATTAATAATCTAATAAATTCTGTTTGCTTCTTATGCCAGATCAACTTTTTTCTTGATTGAATTAGTTGTTCACTTATCTTGCCTTTTCCTAGTCTGTACATTTCTCTCTAAATTGTTTTAGCTAAGTCGTGTTGAGACACATCTAGTATCCAAAACTTGAGAGGGGTCAGTTGATTATCAACCATCACATCAACAGTGTGGAACAAGAGTGTGGAAATGCTATGAGCACTGCTCATAGCATTTCCACACTCTTAAGCACAATCTGCACCTCGCCCGCCGTGGTTGTCTTCCTTGACCTGGAGAAGGCTTTTGAATTGGCAAGTCCACTTGCCATTCAAGAGACCCTAATCCACAAAGGAGTCAAAGGCAGACTCTTGGCCTGGATAGCTGACTATTTTAAAAATAGATCAGCAAATGTCAGATTTCAAGGCCACCTCTCACAGCACATGCCACTTGAAAATGGAACTCCTCAGGGAGGGGTTCTTAGTCCAGCCCTGTTTAATACCCTCATGTCCAACATACTCGACATTCACCTGCCAGAGGGATGCAAGATCATCTCTTATGCAGATGACTTGGCAATCATAGCCTCTGGCAACCACTGCCTAACTAGGGCTCAGCGTTGTCTGAACCTGGTGTCTGAAGAGTGTTGTAGGACGGGTCTAAAAATATCAGCAGCAAAATCCAAAGCAATGGCTCTGAGAACCAATGTCAGAAACAAAAAACTCACCATACAGGGTATGGATCTGGAATGGGTGAAGGACTATCTATACCTTGGTGTATGGATAGGACACACACTCACTTTCAAAAAGGAGATCCAATACCTGCTTGACAGAACCAAGGAAAGACTGTCAGTCATGAAAGTCATGACAGGGAGACACATAGGAGCAGGACACAAAGTACTAAGATCATTCTATGTACATGCTGTCCGTCCTATTATTGACTATGCATCTGTCGCCCTCATTGCTTCCAGCACAACATTAAAAGAAAAACTGGAAACAATACAAAACGAAGCAGCCAGGATCATTCTAGGTGCACCTAAGTGGACAAAGGTCATCAACCTCCTCATGGAAACTGATTTACCGTCCGTGGACACTAGAATTGATCTAATGGCAGCACAGTTCCTTTCCAAGGTCCTGCAGGCACCCACAAACTCCTATTTAAGACAAAGAGTTCTCAGACGCCTACAACAAGACTATAAGTTGTTTGCAGACAATTCCTGGCTCACACATACAGCCAGAGTTTTGATACGCTTTCAACTAAAAGATTTATTGCTTGCCAAGGGTATGGACTCCCCCCACCCTGACTACAAAGAACCCCCGCCGTGGGCAAATGAAATGATCGAATTCTCAATTTTAAATCTCACAATGAGAAAAGATCAATATTCCATGCCTAGCCTAAAGGCACAAGCACAAAGGGTCATTGAACAAATAACTCCGCCGGGTAGTATAACTTACTACACGGACGGATCCGTGGATCCAATAAACCATACTGCAGGCGCCGGCTTTGCAACAAAGGATACCACAGCATCCATTAGGGTCACTGACAATGCCTCAACGCTTCAGGCTGAAACGGTTGCGATCATGGAAGCATTGACACACGCGTCCCTGAGGGGAGGACACGTTGTCATTCACACAGATTCAAGAGCAACTATTGACAGTTTACAGCATAGCATGCCCCCAGATAACATCTACCTCTTGACAACAGTATTATACATTGCCCAAAGAATCCTTAGTCAAGGTAGAAGAATCATCATAAACTGGGTCCCAAGCCACATAGGCATACAAGGGAACGAGCTTGCTGATAAACTAGCCGAAAAGGGCAGGGGTATGCCCCCATCCTCCATGATCGTTAAACCCAGCCGAAGGGGACTGAGCCAAGGTACCAAAGCTGCAGCGTGTGCGGTCCTCCGGGGAGCACATAGAGAAAACATCACAAAATCGCTCGCTGCCAAGTGGTACTCAGATGCTTCAGGCTATGAGCCACTGGCCCTTCCTCCAAACACAAAAAGAGGTACCGAAGTCATACTATTCAGACTAAGACTAGGTTACCAATGCGCTTGGCAAATTATTGACAGTGAGTCTGGGAGGTCATGTAAACACTGCGGCGAGCCTAACGCCACCCTGTTACATTACTTGCAGAATTGTGTACACACACAATTTCTGAGACAGGGACCACCCACCACAGCCGCCGGGCTGGTAAAAAGGGTGTGCAACATGCTTTCACCATGGCAGCTGGATCGCTTGCTTGCAATCCAGCCACCGCGGTAAGCATGCAGTTCAAAGAAAACATTTGAGTTAACTAGAAATAGTTAACACAGGCCGGGCCACCCCAGAGAAAAGGCCCGGGCGAAGCATGACTTCGCAAATCTAACTGAACTGAACTGAACATCAACAGCTAATGTTTCTGTCACTCTTAGTATTATATATGTGTTAATTTATTTATTCATTTTTTATTTCTTATTATTTTTTGTATTATTATTATTAATGGTGAAAGCAAATAAATGTGCTAGACATTAAAGATCATATAGCACCATAGGAAAGTAATGTGACATAAAGGATAAAAATGAGTTAATGATTAGAACAGCATGTGTTATAACATGACAACAGAATGTGTGGAACTGAAAAGGGAACCATGGTGAAGTAATCAATGGGTAATAGGTATAGGAGAAGTGGTAGGAGGTACCAGGGAAGATACAGAGACATTGGGGAGAAGGGAGAAGAGTGGAATGGACAGCACTGGAGTAAGGAGTGAAAAGAAAACGTTGTTGGTATGCTTCCTGTCTGGCTTCGTGAAGAGACAAAGTTTGAATCGGAACTGCTACCTCAGACTTGAACTTGTTGGCAGAGCAGCTCTTATAAAATTATATTTTGGGAGCCACCAGTACTGGCACATATGCAAGATTTAGGATAGCAAAATGAATAGTCATGACCAGTTTAGGTGAATAGAGGGCATCAGGATGGCAGGGTGGCCAAAGGCCAACATTCTGACACTGACGGGGGAAGGGACGATAAGGCTAAACAGAGTAGGAGTCTGCTAATATAAAATTCTTGATGAAGTTCATGTCTGTGGACAGTAATCTTGGTAATATTGGTAGGATTATGAGGGGATAATGTTGCCCTGTACTGAAGCCGCATTACAGTCATGAGGCAGGCAAGCAGGTCGTTTTCACAGTGACCAATCCTTGTTGTAGACTGGGCTATCAGCCGGAGAAGAGAAAAAAGTGCCAGTACAAGTATGAAGGGAAGAGTGAGGCTAGGCAGGAAAAAGGTTTGCCAGCAAGGTCAATAAAGGCACATAATGCATGAGCTTAGAGCTCAGATGTAACTGAGACAAGGAGTGAACGATCAGAACCGCTTTAGAAGAAAATTTGCCTATGTTTTTAGAGACATTGTTGAAGAAAAGGGTATAGTCAGAGCAAAAGGCTCTAGGGGGAACCACAAAAAATCAATCCCACTTATCTGTGCTAAAAAGAGTACTCAAAAGGTTTGTAGGGGTGGGAGTGGTTGAAGTACAATAACAGGAGGAAGAGGGACTGGTGTTGAGTGAGTTAGTAATGGTAATGGTTAATGTTTGAAACAAATGGTAAAGTATTGTGGTGAAAAGGGTAAAGAGGAGTTAAAGATTCGGATAAAATGTGTTAAATGTCAAATATAAGAGAGCATTATAGGATAGTATGGTAGTGAAAAGGAAAAAGAGGGGAGCAAATGAAGTAGAGCAGAGATAAGTAAAAAGGGAAGGGTTAAGGGGATAGGGCGATTGAGTGAAGTGCAGTGTATCTATGATTGGGGAAGGAATAGGGACATTGTTCAAGGAAAACAGTGATGGCTGTTAGAGAAATAGGAGGAGAAGAATCCAGGGGATGAGAATGGGGAACAGGGGAAGGTGGTGAAGTATCAGGAACAGGAGGATTGGAGGGTGGATAAGGAAGCGGAGAGTTCTCTTGGGTCATCTTTAGGAAGTTTTGGATGTCTTCAAGAGTTTCTGGAGGGGTGAAGAGTACTGTGAAACAAAGGTTCTCTTGTGATATCTGGATAGATATCTGAGGAGCAGAGGAAGGGGAAGGTGTAAGAGGATTTAGTAGGAGAGGGTGCAATGGAACTTTTAGGTTGCCTCCTGCTGTGACAAATAAAGTGAGGAGGAGGGGTAGGCAGTGGTAGAGATTGGTGTATCTGGATTTAGACTGGAAAACGAATTTGACTGGGGGGAAGGGGAGTAAAGGTAGGATGGTTCGAGGTATAGGAAAGAGATACTGTTGGAGATGCTCAGACATATTGAGGGTGAGAGAGGAATAGAGTCAAGAACAGTTTTGGAAAAAGTAGAAAGAGGAAGACTCATCACCTCGTTTTCAGTCTGGCCTCACGTGGAGTAAGGCCTAGTTTGAATCTGAGAACTGTTACCTCACATTCAAGCTTAATGGTAGGGCAGCTCCTATAAAATACATTATGGGAGTCTCCACAATTGGCTCATGTACGTGACTGAGCAGGGCAATTTGGATGGTCATGACTAGGTTTGGCACACAGAGGGCAGGGGGCTGTGGAGCGACAGTGCTTGGTTGGGTGGCTAAAACGCCAACATTTCTAACATTGACGAGGAAGGGGTCGATACGGTCAGACATGGTAGAACACCACCAATATAAAATTCATGGGGGAGGTCATGTCTATGGAAGCTAATCTTGGCAATATTGGTATGACCTATGCTTGAATGGACAGAAAATGGGAGAGGTCGGAGATGGGGAAGAGGGAATGGGAGAGGGGTATCCATGCGAATGGTGAAAAAAGTAGGTAAACGTGGAGAAGAAGCAAAGGTAGGAAGCAGGGATCATGGGTTAGTTAGTTTGGTGAGGAAAAGAATCGACCATATCATCGGAGAGAGAGAAGGGTACGGCTTCGAGAGAGATGGCATGCCTAAGTGTACAGGCTCTCAACTGGAGAGGAGCTTAAGGCGCCTAGGGTTAAGCGGAGACTGTAATGGAGGATTGTATCAAGGTGAGCAGGAAGGCTGAGGCAGAGGAGTAGATATGGCATCCATAATCAAGAGTGGAGAGGATCAAGGTAACATGAAGATGGAGGAAAGTTTTGCAATCTGAGCCCCAGGATATGTGGGAAAGAGTTTGTAAGATTCGGAGGCGGCGGTGAGCTTTTTCTTTAATGTAAAATATTTGTTCTCGCCAGGACAATTTCGAGTAAAAAATAACGCCAAGGAATTTGCCAGAGTGGAGTGGAGTGTCATATAAGAAAAGTGGAGATTGCGGACCTACATGTGCACGAGAGAAAAGGATGGAGAAGGTAAAAAAGCGAAAGACATGGTTGGTGGCCCAGGAAGATACTGATGATATTGCAGAATGAAGGAACTGGTGGACATTTGGTATGGATGTGCCAGAGACGTAGATAGTTAAATCAACATATGCCCGGGCTCCTGTGGTAGAACTGAGACAATGTCGTTAACAGCAAGAAGGAATAAAGTGGTGCTGAACACACTTCCTTGTGGGACGCCTTCGAACTGAAGAAAGGATGATGTGGAAGAGGCAATTTTGACTAGGAAGTGTGTTCGGAGAGATAGTAAAAACCGCGAGGACCTTCATGAGTGTTGCGGCGTGACTATAAGGCAGCATTGAGTTCAGAGGAGGAAAAAGAAGCATTATAGGACTCAGTAGAGATAGGGTGAAGATGATGGGGTGCGTTTTCTGGTGGTCTTGATGGAGGAGAAGCGTGGGGAAAGGTGAGAGCCACTAGTGACCTGGCTGAAATAGTTACCCAGTTCATTAGCGACTTGGATAGGTTCAGAGGTGTGAGTATCTCGAATATGGAAGACGACGCCTGGATAGGGGGATGTTTGCCTGATAGTTTATGGATCCGACGCCAAACAGCTGAAATAGGTGTAGAACATGTAAGAATATGTAATTGAGGAAACATAATTTCGTCAGCTATTTGTTTTACTGTTCCGGATTATAGGACGACGACAGGCGGATGCTCTTTTAAAGGAGATAAGGGCTGATAGCTGATTAGGGGCGCCTCGTTTGGTACAATCAGAATTCCACCATGGAACACACTTGCAGGTGCAATGTCTTGAGGTTCGAGGAATGGCTGTATGAGCAGCTCTTAGGACTGTAGCTCTGAAACATTGTAGCATATCTGGAATGGTTGGAGGGGATGGAGGGGTAAGAATAGTAGAGAGTGAAGTGAAAATACGCGTCAGCTCTATCAAAGCACCAGTGTGGGGGGATAGGAAGTGCTACATATAAAGCAGGAGAAAGGAGGACTGGAAAGTGGTCACTATAGGGAAAGTGGTCTAGTATTGACCAATGGGAATCTAAATGGAGAAAAGGAGCATAGGGAGGTCAAGGCATGAAAGAGATTGCGTGCGCATATCAAAGTGTGTGGGGCGATCTGAATTAAGAATAATAAGGTCATCTGTGGAGAGAATGCAATCTAGGGAAGTGGAGATAGAATCATCCCAAAGAGTGTGGCGACAGTTAAAATTACCAATTACGAGGAAAGGTGGCTGGAGTTGGGGAATTAGTTTCAAAGGCAACAAAGTCAATGCAATGGGAAGAGAAGTAAACTGATATAATTGTGATCCAGTGGCGAAGAAATATATGAATGACTGCACGGGACAGTACTTTGAAAGGGAGGTTTGTTTTGTATAATGCTTGAAACAAATAAGTGTGCTAGACATCGAAGGTCATATAGCACTATGATAAAGTATTGTGTCGGATAGAGTAAAGAGGAGTTAAAGATTGGGATAAAATGTTTTAGATGTTAAAGAATAGAGAACGTTATAGGATAGTATGGCAGTGAAAGGGGACAAGAGGGGAATAAGTGAACTAAAGCAGAGATTAGCAGAAAAGGTTGGGTTAAGGGAGTAGGGTGATTGAATAAATTGCAGTATATCTGTCACTGGGGAAGGTATAGGAGCAATGGTCAAGGAAACAGAGATGACTGTTGAAAAAGTAGGAGAATCCGGGGAGAGGGGACGGTGTTAGACATCAAAGATTAGAGACGGTTATAGGAAAGTATGATAGTGAAAAGGGAAAAGAGAAGTAAATCAGGTGCAGCAGGGATTAGTAAAATGGGAAATATTACGGAGGTAGAGCGATTGAGTTAATTGCATTGTATCAGTGAGTGGGGAAGGAATAGTGACAAGTTCAAGGACATGCCCTGGCCCTGTACTAACTCTTGCCCCTAAGCCCCCTGGGGTTAATGGGGGGCTCGGGGGAGGTGGGCCTTGCCAGTCCTCCTCCCCCCCGATATAACCTATCGGCTGGGAACGGAAACTACTCGTCTCGCCTGCACTCTAGCAGCCGCCAGCCCAGAGTGAAGCTTGTGGGGGAAAGCCCTCGGGAACCCCACAGGTGGATGATGGGGCCCGCAGCCCGCCACCCCCTTTTATGTGGGACAGCGTCGGCGGGGGTGGCAGAGGTGGCATCCACCCGGAGTAACTACCCGAGGTTGAATCTCAGGCGGGAAGTCAGGGTGGGGGCTTGGAACGTCCGGTCTTTACGTCAGGATGATCGGTTGCCTCTGCTGTCGAGGGAACTGGGGAGGTTGAGAGTTGAGGTGGCTGCTCTCTCAGAGGTGAGGAGACCTGGCAGCGGCATGACCAGTGTAGGTGGCTACACCTATTACTGGTCGGGCCGCAGCGACGGTCATCACTTCCAGGGAGTAGCCATTGCCATTTCAAACAGACTCCAGCCCTCGGTAGTAGAGGTTACTCCTGTTGATGAGCGTATAATGGTATTGAGACTAAAGCTATCTTTTGGCTTCATGTCTCTTATTGCTGTGTACGCTCCTACCGATGTTTGTAAACTTGACGTGAAAGAGATGTTCTACGCCAAACTTGCATCTGTGGCAGACAGATGTCCCCGGCGAGATATTCGCATTGTTCTAGGTGACTTCAATGCGGTATCTGGTTGTGATCGAGCTGGCTATGAGATGTCTGTCGGTCCCCATGGCTCAGGAACTGATGCCGGTAGCGAGAATAGCCTCCTTTTCCGGGACTTTGCTAGGTCCCAGAAATTGAGGATTTCTGGCTCCTGGTACCAGCGCCCGGACCCACATCGTTGGACATGGTACAGCGATGCGGGGAATGCAGCCAAGGAGATCGACCACATACTCGTTAGCACTCGTTGGAGGATCCTCCAGAATTGCAGGGTGTACAGGAGTGCTGAGTTCTGTGGTACTGACCATAGATTGGTTGTGGCTACCCTCCGGGTCCACTTCAAAACTCCCTAGCGGTCAAATGATCACCCTAGGGTATTTCATTTGGACAGGCTGAGGGAAGGGGAGTGTGCCCGTGGGTTTGCTGAGGCAATCTCTGGTCGTTTCACAAGGCTCGACAGTCTGACGGATCCTGTTCTCTTGTGGGATACCTTTAAGCATGAAAAGCTTAATGCAGCTCAAGATACGATTGGTGTACGCCCGAGAGCAATACAGAATTTCATCTCGCAGGAGACACTGGAAGCCACAGATGCTTGTCGTCGGCTCATCTGACAGGGGATCGGGAATTGCACCGGTCTCGTGTGCGCAGAACTCGGTCTCTGTTAAGAAGGGACAAGGACCAGTTGCGGTGTGGGAACGCTGGGCTGAGTATTTTGAGCAATTGTACCAGGTTGACCCACCAGCAGTTAACTTAGATGCGCGGAGTGCCGAGACCCCGTTGCCGGACCCACCCATCAATGAGGACCCTCCCTCCCTAACTGAAGCTAGGGGGGCGATCTCCAAGCTGAAAAGTGGTAAAGCAGCAGGTATCTGCGGCATACCAGCTGTTAAAGGCTGGTGGTGAACCTATGGCGCGGGGGTTACATGCTGTCCTGGCTGCCATTTGGCGGTCCAGTACCGTTCCTCCTGACCTGTTGAGGGGTGTGGTCATCCCTCTCTGGAAAGGGAAGGGGGACCGTTGGGACTGTGGCAATCATCGAGGCATCACACTGCTCAGTATACCAGGTAAGGTTCTCGCCCACATCCTTCTGAGACGTATCAGAGACTGGAGCAATCCGGATTCACTCCTGGTAAGTCTACAATAGACCGTATCCTTGCGCTTCGAGTCATTGTAGAGCGCCGTCGTGAGTTCGGGCGTGGGTTGCTTGCAGCCTACATCGACCTCAAGAAGGCGTTCGACACGGTGCATCGGGAATCACTCTGGGAGATCCTGAGACTGAGAGGAATTCCAACAAGGATTATTGGACTTATAGCAAGCCTGTATACTGGTACTGAAAGTGCTGTAAAGTGTGGTGGGGGCCTGTTGAGCTTCTTCCCTGTTAGTTCAGGAGTGAGGCAAGGCTGTGTCCTTGCACCAACTCTTTTCAACACTTGCATGGACTGGATACTGGGCAGAGCTACTGTTCAAAGTCATTGTGGAGCAACACTGGGCAATATCAAGGTTACTGACCTTGACTTTGCTGATGATGTTGCTATTCTATCTGTTTCTGGAGACCCTAGTGGTGGCTCTGGATGCATTTAGCAGTGAAGCGAAACCTTTGGGTCTAGAGGTCTCCTGGACCAAGACCAAGATCCAGGACTTTGGAGGCTTGCTAGGAGAACCTGTTCAGTCGGTACGTGCTTGCAGCGAGGACATTGAAGTCACAGAGAGCTTTACATACCTTGGTAGTGTAGTTCATAATTCTGGGCTGTCAGACCAGGAAGTCAGCAGACGGATTGGCCTGGCAGCAGGGATCATGAACTCACTCAACAAGAGTCTTTGGAGATGTCGGTACCTGTGCACAAGGACCAAGCTACGGGTTTACAAGACCCTGATAATGCCAGTTTTAGTTTACGGTAGTGAAACTTTGACATTATCCGGTGCCTTGGAGGCTCGTCTAGAAGCCTTTTGTAATAGGTCCTTGCGCCGGATCACGGGGTACTGTTGGCGGGACCATGTGTCCAACCAACGGTTGCACCGTGAGACTGGCACAGGACCTGTTATCTGCACAATCCGAGATCGCCAACTCAGGCTATACGGCCACCTTGCTCGCTTTCCTCAGGATGACCCTGCCCACCAGGTAGTCTCTGTTAGAGACAACCCTGGGTGGAGGAGGCCTGTGGGACGATCTAGGAAGTCGTGGCTTGGGCAGATCGACCAAACCTGTCGTGAAGAACTCGAGATGGGCCGAGTCCTTGCCTGGCGTCTTGCCATGAGGGATCCTCGTGGCTGGAAGCAAAGGGTGGATGCGGCTATGCGCCTCCGTCGGCATTAGCCCCCCTTGATTGATTGATCAAGGAAAACAGAGATGGCTGTTGGAGAAGTAGGAGGAGAAGAATTTGGTGGAAGAAAAAGGGGAATAGAAGAAGGTGGTAAGTATCAAGAAGAATGTCTGGAGGTGAGGGATCTGGAGAAGAAAAGTGTTATGATAGTGGGGATTCGTGTGAGTATTTAAGTGGGAGTGGTAGGGAGGATGTTGTAGGAAAGGAGGTGGAGGGAACTTGAGGAGGAGGAGGATGGATATCTGCAAATACTTTAAATGTAGGCGTTGGAAGAGAGGTATTGGGGGGTGGATGAGGAAGCAGAGTGTTCTCTTGGGTCATCTTTAGGAAGTTTAGGAGATCTTCAAAGGTTTCTGGAGAGGAGTTGGGTGAAGAGGACTGAGAAACAAAGGTTCTCTTGTGAGGAGGAGAAGCGGAGCTAGATATCTGAGGAACAGAAGAGGAAGGGGGAGCAGAGCGAAGGTTTTTTTCGACTCATCTCTCCAAAGGCTGTATTTCGCTAGATTTCGCTGGTTTTTCGACTTTTGGGATTTTTCTACTTTTAGCCATTTTCTCATCTCGTGCTTCTTTTCTGGCCTCACGTAGAATGAGGCCTAGTTTGAATCTGAGGACTGCTACCTGACATTCGAGGTTATAGACAGGAGGAATAGTATAACACTGTACTGCCAGTGCATCATAATCAGCAAGGAGGTAAGTAGGTCATTTTCACACTGACCAGCCCTTGTAGATAGGACAAGCATCTGGGCGATTAAAAAACAGTTCCAGTACAAGTATTAAGAGAGGAGCGAGGTTCGGTAGGGATGGGTTTGCCAGTGAGGTCAGTTAGGGTTGATATCGCACGAGCTCGGGATTCAGATGTAACTGCGACAAGGCGTAAATGATCGGAGCGACTGTGAAAAGTAACCTTGCCTACTTGTTTTTGGAGGCACTGTTAAAAGATTAGGGTATTCTCAGAATAGGGAGCTGTGGGAGAATCACAAAGAATCGATCCCACTTGGCTGGGCCAGAGAATACTCAAAAGGTTTGCAGAGGTAGAGGCAGTAGAAGGACGAGGGCGAGAGGAAGATGGGGTGGTGTGGAGTGGAGTAGTTCTGTGGGGAAGAGGACACTAATAATGAATAGTAGTAATAAGGGAAAAGGGGGTAGACACTGAAGAGGACTGTGCAGTAGAAATAGAGAGGAGAATGTTAGGAGAGCGGAAGGGGCGCTTTCTGGAGGTTGAGTAATGATCTGGGTGGATGTTCTGGAATGAATAGAGTTGTCAGCAAACGTCGAGGAGGGGGTATTAGTATCAGTGGTCCGAGTCGTGGTCAAAGGAGGGGCAGGGGTCGGAAAACCATTAAAATCAAATTTAAATAGGCTCGTTGATGAAAGTGCAAGTCGTAATGCCCCTATTAAGGATAAAGAATCTTCATTATTGGCTATGGTGAGCCTGAATAAAATGGGGAAAAGAAACGGTCTACCCCTCAGGGTCCCAATAAAGGGTAAAGGCTAGGTAATTAACCAAGGGAATACCGTGCCAATGGCTCCCAGAGGCCGTTCATGGCTGACACAAGGCCAGGCTTTCATCCTTTCAGCATGGCTCTCACACCTTAGGAATGGGATTGAAGGGGATGAAGATACGCAAGAGGAAAGGGAGAAGAAAAGACAAAGCAAAATTAGTTGAGGCGAGGGCTGAGGCCCAAGGTGGGGGTGATCCCCTACCTTGGGCCTGTCTCCGTCTCCTAAGCCCTCCCATGAGAACAACGAGCAAGGTATTAGGAGTTTTGAAAGGGAGGTGTGACATAAGGTGGTTTCTGACGTATAAATATACACGAGACATAAAGGGAGTGTGAGGAAGAAACAAAATAGTAGGGAATTGGTTAGGAGGATGTGTAAGAAAAGTCTCTTGGACACAGATAGTAGATGGGTTATAAGAATAAAGGATATGACGAAGTTCAGGTCTGTGAGAACGGAAACAGCGATTATTCCAATGTAGGAGAGCTATAATGCGTGTTGGAGACTTTGAAGGTGAAGGAGCTAGGGAGTGAGTTAGAGAATTAGAAGGGTATCAGGAGGTGGAGGATCTGGGGAAGGGCATAGTTGTGACATAAGGGATTCACGTGTGTATCCAGGAGGGAGTGGAAGGGATAGGGGAGATAGCAGGAGGGTTAATGTGGGTGTGATGGGCTGTGTTGGAAGGGAATAGGAGGAAGGGGCTTAGGGGGAATATGAGGAGGAGGGTGTCACTTTGAGTGTGAAGGGAGCGGGAGTTGTGGAATTTGAGGTTGGATAAGGGGTTTCGATGTCAAATTGGGACTCGAGCTCATGGTTTTGAATA
>NC_091557.1:24302001-24304501 GCF_042767895.1 Penaeus vannamei
GCTATGTAACTGCCTCTTTTAAGAAATCTTCCTCTTGGATCCTGCCGGGGGCCACGGCCGCCTGGCTCACTGATGTAAATGTAATGATGTATCATACTGTATAAACAATAAATATTTACTGTTTATTGGAGTATTTATGTTGACCTAAGGGTGAAAGAAAAATCTAATGGTCCTGTGCTTATGAATTCATACCACATCGGTTTGCTTAGGCACAATTGATTCCACAATTGTGCAATGACACTGTGGAATCATACTCTCTGGCGGCACTAACTTCCACAGTATCGGAATAAGATGTGACGTGATAAAGGGTGATCCATATTAGTATTGACATAATTAACACGATTAATGACATAACGTACGTGTGTTTTCGGCACACTTCACATGTGGACATCACTTACGGTATGCATGTTTCGTGCTACACTTATGCACTCTATACAGGTGCTGACAAGCCTGATGATTATTCAATCAATCAAGGGAGGCTAACGCCGACGGGGGCTCATAGCCACATCCACCCTTCGCTTCCGGCCACGAGGACCCCTCATGGCAAGATGCCAGGCAGGGACTCGGCCCATCTCGAGTTCTTCACGACAGGTTTGGTCGATCTGCCCAAGCCACGACTTCCTAGGTCGTCCCACAGGCCTCCTCCACCCAGGGTTGTCTCTAACAGAGACTACCTGATGGGCATGGTCATCCTGAAGTAAGCGAGCCAGGTGGCCGTATAGCCTGAGTTGGCGATCACGGATTGTGCAGATAACAGGTCCTGTGCCAGTCTCATGATGTAACCGTTGGTTGGAGACATGGTCCCGCCAACAGTACCCCATGATCCGGCGCAAGGACCTATTACAAAAGGCTTCAAGACGAGCCTCCAAGGCACAGGATAATGTCCATGCAAGTGTTGAAAAGAGTTGGTGCAAGGACACAGCCTTGCCCCACTCCTGAACTAACAGGGAAGAAGCTCGACAGGCCCCCACCACACTTTACAGCACTTTCAGTACCAGTATACAGGCTTGCTATAAGTCCAATAATCCTTGTTGGAATTCCTCTCAGTCTCAGGATCTCCCAGAGTGATTCCCGATGCACCGTGTCGAATGCCTTCTTGAGGTCGATGTAGACTGCAGGCAACCCACGCCCAAACTCACAGCGGCGCTCTACAATGACTCGAAGTGCAAGGATACGGTCTATTGTAGACTGACCAGGAGTGAATCCAGATTGCTCCAGTCTCTGATGCTTCAGTAGATGGTCTCTGATACGTCTCAGAAGGATGTGGGCGAGAACCTTGCCTGGTATACTAAGCAGTGTGATGCCTCGGTGATTGCTATAGTCCCAACGGTCCCCCTTCCCTTTCCAGAGAGGGATGACCACACCCTTCAACAGGTCTGGAGGAACGGTACCGGACCGCCAGATGGCATCCAGGACTGCATGTAACCCCCGTGCCATAAGTTCACCACCAGCCTTTAAAAGTTCAGCTGGTATGCCGCAGATACCTGCTGCTTTACCACTCTTCAGCTTGGAGATTGCTCCCCTAACTTCAGTTAGGGAGGGAGGATCCTCACTGATGGGTGGGTCCGGCAACGGGGTCTCGGCACTCCGCACATCTAAGTTAACTGCTGGTGGGTCAACCTGGTACAACTGCTCAAAATACTCAGCCCAGCGTTCCCGCACTGCAACAGGATCTGAATCGATCTGACCACTTACTAAGCGAACTGCTGTCACCTGTGAAGAGGGCTTGGAGTTCAGCTTTCTCAGGGCTTGGTATGCAGGACGAAGGTCACTTACTAGGAAATGGCCTTCCTCCTCTGCAAGACTCCTAATAAACTGTTCCTTGTCCCTTCTTACCAGAGAAAGAGTTATGCGCACATGAGAACAGTGCAATTCCCAAACCCCTGACAGATGAGCCACACGACAAGCATCTGTGGCTTCCAGTGTCTCCTGAGAGATGAAATTCTGTATAGCTCTCGGGCGTACACCAATCGTATCGAGCTGCATCAAGCATTTCATGCTTGAAGGTATCCCACAGGAGAACAGGGTCCGTCAGACTGTCGAGCCTTGTGAAACGACCAGAGATTGCCTCAGCAAACCCACGGGCACATTCCCCCTCCCTCAGCCTGTCCAAATGAAACACCCTAGGGTGATCATTTGACCGCTGGGGAGTTTTGAAGTGGACCCGGAGAGAGGCCACAACCTATCTATGGTCAGTACCACAGAACTCAGCACTCCTGTACACCCTGCAATTCTGGAGGATCCTCCAACGAGTGCTAACGAGTATTTGGTCGATCTCCTTGGCTGCATTACCCGCATCGCTGTGCCATGCCCAACGATTTGAGTTCGGGCGCTGGTACCAGGAGCCAGAAATCCTCAATTTCTGGGACCTAGCAAAGTCCCGGAAAAGGAAGCTATTCTCACTACTGGCATCAGCTCCTGAGCCATGGGGACCGACAGACATCTCATAGCCAGCTTGATCACAACCAGATACCGCATTGAAGTCACCTAGAACAATGCG
>NC_091557.1:24322001-24323060 GCF_042767895.1 Penaeus vannamei
AAGCACACGATCCATGGCAGTGTAGTCCCTGATGAGAACAGTGTTGTCCATCTGGAAACAATATTTTTTCAGTACATGACAAAATGTTGTAATGATAAATTCACAAATGAATGAATATAAGAGAAACTGAGTGCGTGAAACAATGGTATTAATCCCATGTCAAACACACAACAGATGAAAAATTACATTAAATGGCTATTTCAGAGCTAGAAGGCAATGGAGAAAAGATCATCAGGGGTAGAAATGCCTGTGTCCTCCCCTGCTGTGCAACCCACTTACATCAGTCTTGGGTGGAGAAATGCAGAACTGGATGAGGCCGATCTTTGCTTTCTCCACCTTGTTGGGCCCTCCTTGCCCCTGGGCCTTCTGTGTGAAAACAATGCCATCCACTAGCTGGGAATCCTCCACAGTCTCCCCAAGCTTCTTGAGGATTCGAATATCCTTGAGATCTACATTGGTGTCCTTAGTGGGGTCCACAATCTTGAGCACTGCATCCACAGCCATTGGGGCCAGCATACCAGAATGTTCATGGACAACCTGAAATGAAATTTGAAAGTGTGTGGAACATTTAAGGGAATTTTCAGTTGCAATATAATAATCATACAACAGACCATCATTTTCTTACTGATCTCAAAACCTCTGACAAAGAAAATAACTATCCAGTAAATATGGAGCACTGAAGATGATTGGCAACTACATAAATGCTCTACAATAACTATTTATAATGACATTTTGTGAAAGGGCCTTATAGCCACATGCTCATCTAATACAGGTGATATCCATCAAATGTTGGCAAACCTCTGTTGCAAAGATGCAAGAAGCTTCATACCTTAGAGTTGAGAGATGTGTTTGCACTCTTGAGGAGAGAGGCATGGTCAGACAGATCTACAGGAATAGCCATGGACTCCAGGATTTCCACTGCCTTGGCTGAGAAATGGAGGAGGGAGTCCGAGATGGCAGCCGGGTGGAAGCCCTTTGTTAACAGCTTCTGAGAAGTTTCCAGCATTGCACCTGAGACAATATGGGAAGGGTAAGTAAAAATATGGAAGAGAAATAGTT
>NC_091557.1:24323560-24326060 GCF_042767895.1 Penaeus vannamei
CTTATTTATTTTTACTCATTTATTCAAATTAGGAAAATCTTTACAGCAAAGTTTTGTGTTAAAGCATTTATTGCAATATGCAATATTGTAATTGCAATATTAGTCTCCTTTTATCTTAATATTTTTCAACATGTGTTGATGGGATAACTATTTCTCTTCCATATTTTTACTTACCCTTCCCATATTGTCTCAGGTGCAATGCTGGAAACTTCTCAGAAGCTGTTAACAAAGGGCTTCCACCCGGCTGCCATCTCGGACTCCCTCCTCCATTTCTCAGCCAAGGCAGTGGAAATCCTGGAGTCCATGGCTATTCCTGTAGATCTGTCTGACCATGCCTCTCTCCTCAAGAGTGCAAACACATCTCTCAACTCTAAGGTATGAAGCTTCTTGCATCTTTGCAACAGAGGTTTGCCAACATTTGATGGATATCACCTGTATTAGATGAGCATGTGGCTATAAGGCCCTTTCACAAAATGTCATTATAAATAGTTATTGTAGAGCATTTATGTAGTTGCCAATCATCTTCAGTGCTCCATATTTACTGGATAGTTATTTTCTTTGTCAGATGTTTTGAGATCAGTAAGAAAATGATGGTCTGTTGTATGATTATTATATTGCAACTGAAAATTCCCTTAAATGTTCCACACACTTTCAAATTTCATTTCAGGTTGTCCATGAACATTCTGGTATGCTGGCCCCAATGGCTGTGGATGCAGTACTCAAGATTGTGGACCCCACTAAGGACACCAATGTAGATCTCAAGGATATTCGAATCCTCAAGAAGCTTGGGGAGACTGTGGAGGATTCCCAGCTAGTGGATGGCATTGTTTTCACACAGAAGGCCCAGGGGCAAGGAGGGCCCAACAAGGTGGAGAAAGCAAAGATCGGCCTCATCCAGTTCTGCATTTCTCCACCCAAGACTGATGTAAGTGGGTTGCACAGCAGGGGAGGACACAGGCATTTCTACCCCTGATGATCTTTTCTCCATTGCCTTCTAGCTCTGAAATAGCCATTTAATGTAATTTTTCATCTGTTGTGTGTTTGACATGGGATTAATACCATTGTTTCACGCACTCAGTTTCTCTTATATTCATTCATTTGTGAATTTATCATTACAACATTTTGTCATGTACTGAAAAAATATTCTGTTTCCAGATGGACAACACTGTTCTCATCAGGGACTACACTGCCATGGATCGTGTGCTTCGTGAAGAACGCCAATATATTCTCAACATTACGAAGAAGATTAAGGCTGCAGGCTGCAATGTCCTTCTCATCCAGAAGTCTATTCTCAGGTATCAGTAGAGTTCAGAACACTTAGAAATTGTTTTTGGCATACTTGTATTCTAACATTTTAGATTTTGCTGGATTGTTTTTTATATTGTGAGGGTTTGGCAGTTTTTTATAATTGATTTATTACCTTTTTTATTTTATTTATTTGTCTTTTTTTCCTAGGGATGCAGTGAGTGACTTAGCTCTCCACCTCCTAGCCAAGCAGAAAATTATGGTTGTGAAGGATATTGAGCGTGAAGATATTGAGTTTGTGTGCAAGACCCTAGGTTGCCGTCCCGTTGCCTCCCTTGACCATTTCACCCCAGAATGTTTAGGTACTGCAGAACTAGCAGAAGAAATCCAGGCAGGCACAAGTAAATTTGTGAAAGTTACAGGTGTACAGAACCCTGGAAGAACTGTTTCGATCTTGCTTCGTGGTAGCAACAAACAGGTGAGGGATCTTGATTAACTGTTGCTTCAGATATTAGCTTAACAGAAACATTAAGTTAAAAGATACTAGCCTTTACAGCTTGGATATGGGTTAAATATAGGTGATTTATGTTTAGGATGCAAAGAGAAGTCTAAAGATTGACGTTTAGAAAAAGTGACAACCAAATTTATTTTAAATAATTTTTACAGGTGCTGGAGGAGGCTGATCGGTCACTTCATGATGCTCTGTGTGTCATCCGTTGCCTTGTAAAGAAGAGGTCCCTCATCCCTGGTGGAGGAGCTCCTGAAGCAGAGCTGTCTGTCAAATTGACACAGTTTGCTCAGTCTCTTAAAGGCATGGATGCCTATTGCTTTAGGTCAGAATCTTTTTTTCATCCTCCCACTAGTGATTTGTCACAGTATTTATAACTGATTTTTGGGGAAATATTAGATATTATTCTTTCATTCAAACTTGTTTTTTTCTTATTACAGAGCATTCGCTGAAGCTTTGGAAGTAATACCAGGTATCCTAGCTGAGAATGCTGGTCTTAGTCCGATCTCCACTGTAACAGAATTGCGCAACAGACATGCTCGAGGGGAGACTCATGCTGGAATCAACGTTCGTAAGGTAAGCTTCATTCTTTTGTTGGTGTAGCTTTAGTGAGAAAATTTGATAACCATACAAAAGAATTTGAGACCACCCAATGGTTTTCAAAATAATGCATAAATTAGTAGATAATGGCACTTTCATTGATATATTTTTTATTGAAGAGATGCAAAAGTTTTACTACTAAATTAA
>NC_091557.1:24336060-24346060 GCF_042767895.1 Penaeus vannamei
ATGGGGAGGTTGAGAATTGAGGTGGCTGCTCTCTCAGAGGTGAGGAGACCTGGCAGCGGCATGACCAGTGTAGGTGGCTACTCCTATTACTGGTCGGGTCATCTCGACGGTCATCTCCTCCAGGGAGTAGCCATTGCCATCTCCAACAGACTCCAGCCCTCGGTAGTAGAGGTTACTCCTGTTGATGAGCATATAATGGTATTGAGGCTGAAGCTGTCTTTGGGCTTCATGTCTCTTATTGCTGTGTACGCTTCTACTGATGTTTGTAAACTTAACGTGAAAGAGATGTTCTATGCCAAACTTGTATCTGTGTCAGACAGATGTCCCCAGCGAGATGTTCGCATTGTTCTGGGTGACTTCAAAGCGGTATCTGGTTGTGATCAAACTGGCTATGAGATGTCTGTCGGTCCCCATGGCTCAGGAGCTGATGCCAGTAGTGAGAATAGCTTCCTTTTCCAGGACTTTGCTAGGTCTCAGAAATTGAGGATTTCTTGCTCCTGGTACCAGCGCCCGGACCCACATAATTGGACAGCGATGCAGGTAATGCAGCCAAGGAGATCGACCACATACTCGTTAGCACTCGGAGGATCCTCCAAAATTGCAGGGTGTACAGGAGTGCTGAGTTCTGTGGTACTGACCATAGATTGGTTGTGGCCTCTCTCCGGGTCCACTTCAAAACTCCCCAGTGGTCAAATGATCACCCTAGGGTGTTTCATTTGGACAGGCTGAGGGAGGGGGAATGTGCCCGTGGGTTTGCTGAGGCAATCTCTGGTCGTTTCACAAGGCTCGACAGTCTGACGGACCCTGTTCTCCTGTGGGATACCTTCAAGCATGAAATGCTTGATGCAGCTCGATACGATTGGTGTACGCCCGAGAGCTATACAGAATTTCATCTCTCAGGAGACACTGGAAGCCACAGATGCTTGTCGTGTGGCTCATCTGTCAGGGGTTTGGGAATTGCACTGTTCTCATGTGCGCATAACTCTTTCTCTGTTAAGAAGGGACAAGGAACAGTTTATTAGGAGTCTTGCAGAGGAGGAAGGCCATTTCCTAGTAAGTGACCTTCGTCCTGCATACCAAGCCCTGAGAAAGCTGAACTCCAAGCCCTCTTCACAGGTGACAGCAGTTCGCTTAGTAAGTGGTCAGATCGATTCAGATCCTGTTGCAGTGCGGGAACGCTGGGCTGAGTATTTTGAGCAGTTGTACCAGGTTGACCCACCAGCAGTTAACTTAGATGTGCGGAGTGCCGAGACCCCGTTGCCGGACCCACCCATCAGTGAGGATCCTCCCTCCCTAACTGAAGTTAGGGGAGCAATCTCCAAGCTGAAGAGTGGTAAAGCAGCAGGTATCTGCGGCATACCAGCTGAACTTTTAAAGGCTGGTGGTGAACTTATGGCACGGGGGTTACATGCAGTCCTGGATGCCATCTGGCGGTCCGGTACCGTTCCTCCAGACCTGTTGAAGGGTGTAGTCATCCCTCTCTGGAAAGGGAAGGGGGACCGTTGGGACTATAGCAATCACCGAGGCATCACACTGCTTAGTATACCAGGCAAGGTTCTCGCCCACATCCTTCTGAGACGTATCAGAGACCATCTACTGAAGCATCAGAGACTGGAGCAATCTGGATTCACTCCTGGTCAGTCTACAATAGACCGTATCCTTGCACTTCGAGTCATTGTAGAGCGCCGCTGTGAGTTTGGGCGTGGGTTGCCTGCAGTCTACATCGACCTCAAGAAGGCGTTCGACACGGTGCATCGGGAATCACTCTGGGAGATCCTGAGACTGAGAGGAATTCCAACAAGGATTATTGGACTTATAGCAAGCCTGTATACTGGTACTGAAAGTGCTGTAAAGTGTGGTGGGGGCCTGTCGAGCTTCTTCCCTGTTAGTTCAGGAGTGGGGCAAGGCTGTGTCCTTGCACCAACTCTTTTCAACACTTGCATGGACATTATCCTGTGCCTTGGAGGCTCGTCTTGAAGCCTTTTGTAATAGGTCCTTGCGCCGGATCATGGGGTACTGTTGGCGGGACCATGTCTCCAACCAACGGTTACATCGTGAGACTGGCACAGGACCTGTTATCTGCACAATCCGTGATCGCCAACTCAGGCTATACGGCCACCTGGCTCGCTTACTTCAGGATGACCATGCCCATCAGGTAGTCTCTGTTAGAGACAACCCTGGGTGGAGGAGGCCTGTGGGACGACCTAGGAAGTCGTGGCTTGGGCAGATCGACCAAACCTGTCGTGAAGAACTCGAGATGGGCCGAGTCCCTGCCTGGCATCTTGCCATGAGGGGTCCTCGTGGCCGGAAGCGAAGGGTGGATGTGGCTATGAGCCCCCGTCGGCGTTAGCCTCCCTGGATTGATTGAATAATCATCAGGCTTGTCAGCACCTGTATAGAGTGCATAAGTGTAGCACGAAACATGCATACCGTAAGTGATGTCCACATGTGAAGTGTGCCGAAAACACACGTACGTTATGTCATTAATCGTGTTAATTATGTCAATACTAATATGGATCACCCTTTACCACGTCACATCCTATTCCGATACTGTGGAAGTTAGTGCCGCCAGAGAGTATGATTCCACAGTGTCATTGCACAATTGTGGAATCAATTGTGCCTAAGCAAACCGATGTGGTATGAATTCATAAGCACAGGACCATTAGATTTTTCTTTCACCCTTAGGTCAACATACATACTCCAATAAACAGTAAATATTTATTGTTTATACAGTATGATACATCATTACATTTACATCAGTGAGCCAGGCGGCCGTGGCCCCCGGCAGGATCCAAGAGGAAGATTTCTTAAAAGAGGCAGTTACATAGCCTAGAAGATGAACACCAAGGGATACTAAAGAAGCATAATCACAGATAATAGAGCAAAATAAAGAGGACTGTAACAGAAAGCAGGTAATTCACATACAAGGGAATCCAAGCAGAGTCCTACAGAGGAGAGACTCTTCACTCACAATTTTTATCCTTTTTTTCTCCATAAATTTTTGTATAACAATTCAAAGCGGAAAAATACGGAAAATAATGACTTCAAATCATCACAGTGGAACCTTGCTAAACACTAGACTCCATCTCTTAACTATCAATCATCGTAAAATCTGAAATTTATATATATAGTAAAAACGGAATAACATTCAAAATATCGGGGGGGAAATATGTAGCATTCACATTTCCTACATGCCCAACTTTATTTACTTAAGCATTGCACATAAGGCACATATATATTGTAATCACAGACCCATAGAATTTTTGCAAAGGATCAATCATTATAGTCAACCATCCAGAGGAATAAAGATTAAGAAGTACGATACCTATTTGCATAACGATTGTGACAGAATATTAGCAATGCCTTCAAGAGAATATGCTACTAAGTCTGTCATGGTTTGAGCTCGTATGACAGCAGTAAAGAGTATTTAATCAAAATAAACATTGTATGAGCATGTAAATCATCAGTCCTATATAAATGGTTATAATTTGTTACACCTAATATGTTTCTAATAGAATTTACACATCCCTAGCACGGACACTTTAATGAAGAGTATAGATAATGGACACAACTATCTGTGACCCTTTCCATATACAATAAAAATAATAAAAAAGGATAGATTCATAAATGTTCATTTGTTGGCAGCAGTGTCCAGAGCCCGCGGGCAAAACAAAAAATTAAAAAAAGAGAAAAGAAATCTAAAATTCTATCTAAATTTTAGGAGCTGTATATGCCGATCATGGGTTGTAAGTTGACATTTTCCTCCGCTCCCCTGATGCGGCCGCTCCTGACGGACCCCATGCCGTAGTGGTCGCTCTCCGTCTCGTACGCCTCGTTCACGTTGCCTCCGAACACTCTCTGGTTGTCAACCTCAGAGGCGATGGACATCCTTGTTCGAGGCTGTGGAAAGAGCGTCGAATAATTTTGTTAGGGAGACATGATAGAAGATATAAAAAAATGTGGAAGAATAGGTAGTATATGGAAAGAAAGGTGGAGCCTGTGGTATGTTCATGCGATCAGAGGAAAGTCATAGAGAGTGTTAGCAACCGAAAAAAATGTTGACAGAGGAGTTCGCGTGCATGTGATCAGTGTGTAAGAATCAAGTGCGGTAATGTCAAGTGCTGGAGTAAATGTCACGATGGAATGTGAGAAATACATGCCAATTGTTTTGACATAAACGAAAGTAATTTTTACAATAATTTATAAAGAGCAAAATGTAATACACAAATATATACATACCTTTCACATTATTACCTTACTCCTTCACTATTATCACATGCAAGCCATGTAAAAAGTACAAGTATTAATAGTCACATCCGCTTTCATTTAAGAAGAGATCATTACTATTTTAAAAGCCAACATGCACCTTTCACACATTTTACTTCCTGGTGCAGTAAGTAAGGAATTTAAATATTTAAAAATCTTGTACGGGTATTATATTCAAGATTTTTGTACTAAACTACAAGCCACAGTAATATAGACACAAAAAGTGATTCGTACCAGAATCTTACTCTTATGTATCTATAAGATTAATTTCTAAGTTAATGGCAATAGCAAAACACATTTACGTCACAGATTAGTAAATATAAAACACTACCATTCTAATTTCAGCTAATAACAAGACAAGAGAAAAAATGCCAATAGCATTTCGCCCTACGTAGGATTTTCGCAACTGTTACGAAGTTAGTATATATACAAAATCTATATACATATCTACTACATGCTACTATACATATCTACTACATATACATGCAAAAGACAAAAAAGGAGAATCCACACGGGGGAAAAGCATCTTCAACCCCACTCTAAAGGCAGCGAACGAGTAAGACTGAACTCAGGGCCGAGTCGACCGCTGGCGAGAGGGAAGTACCAGCTAAAAGTGGTGATGAGAGGGATACGGGTGAGTGGAGAAGGGAGCGAAGACGCGCTGGTTGTCCGCGTCGGAAGTGATGGAAGATCTCGACCGCGGCTGCAGAGAGGAACAGGGAGGCCGTGGGGCGTTAGGTCCTCTCTCAGGCGCGGGGAAGGGCAGTGCGTGTTTCGTGTCTCTTTTTCGGAGGGGGATTGTGTGTGTGTGTGATGGAATGTCCATCGTTCTCGAAAGGATTACTTCAAAGACAAAAATTTCTAAACCTTTCCTGGTTAGATTTTAACTTGGCATTCTTTCCAGTGCTTCAACTTTTGAAAGGAATTGGAAGCAAAAGCTTCGCGAAGTGCAGAGGCATTATCCGAGCAAGAGTGACGCTGACACAAGATCAGTGAAAAGCAAAGCTTATAAATCGTCATTATGCCACACAGGGGATCTTTCTGCAGTTCATCTGCCTCAGGGAACTTTTTGTCACTTAAGAGAAGTGAGTAGAAGTGCACAAAAGCATGCAATCTTATCATGCAATATTATGACATGCAGCACATCAAATCTGATTTATGTGAATGTTATATGATTATGCAAAGATAAAAAATATGGGAAAATGTCACATCTCACTATAAGAAAAAGAAAGACAAAAATATTGTACATATATACAAAATACAGAAATGAACAGGAGAACCCACAAGAGAACGAGGAGAGATCATTATACAGAAAAAAAACAAAGTAAAACAAACCAAGCTGCATCCGCGAAGAAACATATAAGCAAAGGAATGATAATCACGCAAACAATTATGAACAGTAATTAGAAATCATTGTTCGCGGCACTTCACATTTTAACCCAACAGTCAGTACTTTATCGGACGGACACAATATCCCAAAATAGTCCTGATGCTTTTTTTTTACCTTTCTCTAACTCAAGATTTCGACCTCTGGTGCAAAGGAGGCACGCTGGATGAAAGAAAAAATAATTTTTGCTTTCCCGTGAACAATTCGTATTATCATTCTTTAGGGGCCAATAACATTATGAAACTGTTATATAGTTATCCAATGTCCATTCTTTGAGACTGGAGACAGACTGGTCATGGGTGAATATAGCATAAATAGATGAATAACTTTACAAAGAGAGAACTCAAATATTCACGAATCATAATAATTCTCAAATAAGCGTTAAAATGGATATTTCATGTTACTTCAATCGAGCACAGTAAATGATGTCGGCTTTCCAGGCCTTACCTTCTTGGCCCCGAGAGTCTGCATCGCCTTCGACTGCCGCCTCTCCTGCACGACGGTCTCGCTGCGCTCGGCCAGGGCCTTGATCGTCTCGCGGCGCATGCTCAGTCGGCGGATGTCACCCAGCACAGGCGTTTCTGTTGGGGGGACGAGTTAATTTTCCTTTTTCGTGAGCGTTTTCATCTCGTTTAAAAACATCTTAAGAGCAAGCCTATGTGGTTTGCTGCAAAGCCGGAAATGTAAGATGAACTATGTATCTTGTGGCACCTAATGACACTGCCACTATCCTCGTACGTCTAAAAATGAGACGGTTTTAAGCCCCAACGTGCGCCCTTCCGCTGTGCCTCACCGGTGTCGTTGCCGTTCTCCGCCGCCTGCGCCGAGATGCTGAAGAACCTCTTCTTGAAAGCCACGTCGAGCGTGCCGATGGCCTGCTTCTTCTGTCTGTGGCGTTCGAGGTTATGGATGGTTCTCCTCCTGCCGAGCTGCCCGTCGTTCATGCTCTCGTTCTCGTAGTCGCCGTCGATGCCCTTCAGCTTCTGCAGTTGTCTGACGATGTCCACGGCGTTCCTCTGGATGAAGGCATCCTCGGTGGTGTCTTCGGCCTGGCGGGGGAGTAGAGAAAGACGGCGTCAGAGGGGTAGAGCCCGAGGCTGCGGCAACGATCAACGATCCACGCCTATAATTCCTTCTCCTTTATTCTACTGACTAGTATTATTCACTTCCATTCTTTCTAATTCAATCCAAAATCTACTTCCAACATCTACTCAAGTCTATCCAACTTCAACTCTCATCCAACTTCTTTTAATTCCCACATTCACCCCAATTCTAATCTACCTAACCCTTCGTTCACACCCACGTTGGCCCCTTTCCTTCCCCCTTCCCCCCTTCCCCTCTCGCGTCCGACCTACCTTCTTGTTGCAGCAAGTGAGCTCCGTCGAGGCCAGGATATGCGAGATGGTGCCGAAGCGATGGAACAACATGGCCACGAACTGGATAATCAGAATGAGGGCGAAGAAGAACACGAACACCAAACCGATAGGTTCCAACTGCAGGTATTCTTGCGTGATGGTCACCTGGAGGTAATAATTAGATAAGCGCGTGCCCTTCGTAAATCACTGATTAATCACAGGCAGTAATATCATCACCGGCTAAGGCAATGTCCTATCTATACTGAAATAGCCATCAATACCATCAGTTATATCTTAGATCCACTCCCATTAATACATATCCAAACAACTAATATTTTAAAAAGAATATAAGCAACTTTATTAACATCTATATATCAGTAAAACCCAATTTGATTTGAATAACTTATTCCTATCTAATTCAATTCTATATTCCTTCTTAAATCTTAATGTTTTAAAATTAAATGGATAAATGAAGTTGGCAACCATGCAAGGCAAAGGCCAAACATTATTTCTTAACTATTTCTATCCATGCACGGTAAATAAATCATGATAATAGTGAACATATTGATGGTCATTATAAACGAAAATGGTGATGTGGATTATGAAAACTATAAATTCTGCAACAGTAATGATGATTAGTAATCATAATGATGATATTAATAACGTCCAAAAAATAATAAAAAACAATAATAATCACGATGAGAGCAATAATAACAATAATTACCATAATGACAGAGATAATAAATCAAAGAAACAATAATAGTAACTAGAACATCACCCCCACCACCAACAACAACAACAATAATAATAATAATAATAATAATAATAATAATAATGATAAAACAATATGATAATAATAATAATAATGATAATAATAATAATAATAATAATAATAATAATAATAATAATAATAATGATGATAATGATAATAATAATAATTATTATTATTATTATTATTATTACTATTTTCATAACATAATAATAACAATAATGATAGTAATAAAAATCTGAGTAATAATAATGATGATAACAATAATAATAACAATAATAATTATAACATAACAACAATAACAATAATGATAGTGATAAAAATCAGAGTAATAATAATGATGATGGTAATAATAATAATAATAATAATAATAATAATAATAATAATAATAATAATAATAATAATAATAATAATGATAATAATAATAATAATAGTAAAAAATAATAATAATAACGATAACAATGATGATAACAATGTGTGTTATTGTATCATATTTGATCAACATGAAAGTGATCCCTAGCATCATAATCATTTACATCATGTTAACTATAATCATCATTATTGTTATTGTCACTCTTTATGTGGTCATTATTAATATCATCATTAACAACAACTTTTTATTCATCATTTTCTAAACATCCTAACCAGCCCAAGAAAAAAAAATGTATATATATATATATATCAATAAGAATGTTCATGCACTCATCACGAAGACCTGTCATGCACTGTGGGGGAACTGAGGGAGGGAATAATAGATAACGGATTGATAATCATCTGAAAAGAAAGGAATTTGAGAATTAAGGACAAAGATTTTTTCGCTCAGTGAGGGGGGGGGTAAGGGTGGTTGAGTGGGAGGGTTGAGGGGGCCGCTGAGGAGGGAGAACTCGTGTGTCATTTTCGAAGCTTCGGATCGTGGTGTCTGTGGGGGGGTAATGGGGAGGGGGGAAAAGAGGGGAGGGGAAGAGGGGAGGGGAAGAGGGGAGGGGAAGAGGGGAGGGGAAGAGGGGAGGGGAAGAGGGGAGGGGAAGAGGGGAGGGGGAGAGGGGAGGGAGAGTCAGTGTGAGAGTCGGGTTGAAGGAGTGGGAGAGGGAAGGGAGGCGGAAGAGAAATAAGAGGGATAGGGAGAGGGAGAGGGAGATGGAGGGAAGAAAAGAGAGGGTGGTAGGAGAGTAGAGAGATAAAGGGGTAGATTGGTAGAGCAGTAGAGCGGTAACGCGACGGGGGGGGGGGGAGGGAGAGAGAGAGAGAGAGAGAGAGAGAGAGAGAGAGAGAGAGAGAGAGAGAGAGAGAGAGAGAGAGAGAGAGAGAGAGAGAGAGAGAGAGAGAGAGAGGGAGAGAGAGAGAGAGAGAGAGAGAACGCAATAACTGTTGTAACTTTAGATCTATTCGGACTTGAGTTTCTACACCCGTTCCAAGCCCTACTGCTGTATGTGCTGTAGAATCCCCGACGGAGGGTTCGGTGTGTCCTCGTTCTACGGCAGAAGGGGACTAAGGGTGTCTCTGTACGACCCTACAGACGAGCCAGATGTACGGCCCCTACATTAAACCTCTGGGACTTTCAGCTTGTTGCCTTTCCTGTCCTTGTCATACAGTGTTCAGGTCGGTCAGTGTGTACTCTGCTGCTTTATATAATCTGGCCAGCTCCAAAACCTTCTGTGTTGGTGCAAAGATCTGGGCAATAAGCTTTAATTCATGTGCAACCAGCCATTGGAATGCTTCTGCATTGAATCATTCTGTAATTCTATACTTCAGCTGACTTGTACGAATCTATCCACAAAGTTGACATTAAATTGTATGAAGGTTGTGATCCCAGGCTGGTTAATCATTACTCCAAATATACTACCCATTTCTCTGTGATAAAGATTAATAATCAGCAAACAGCAAACTACAAATCAAGCCAGTTTCAACATGTGAAAGTTGATCAAACCCCAGTGTGTTGTCACAAACTTCGGCAATCAAATATGAAACAGTTGTGTTGAATACCCATACAGTACATAATACTCTAAAACCCTTCACTGGTCAGTACGAGAATTGTACGTCCCTGTCAAGCATCACCAAGTTACACATCAACTACTACGCAATGCATAGCCAAAAATACCTTGTATACTTTCCCAAGGAGCTAATAACAAGTCCACAGTAGCAAGTACGTCTTACTTCAGGTAAGTTACACAAAATACAGAGCTAGGGATTTTACTGTAAACATACTGTTGACTACAATGTCTT
>NC_091557.1:24351060-24366060 GCF_042767895.1 Penaeus vannamei
ATCCACAGTTACGTCTTTCAAACCCTACTTCGTTTCGTCTTTGGATTCTATTTTCAGAATTGCAACAAGTCGCATCCGCATCTTGCCGTCAAGAAATAATGCAGAATTATCACAAATGTTCTTTTTATTCTTGTTTACTAATATGACAAAAAAAAAATCGACAGCCGAATCTATGTGAATTGTGTTAGGATTGAAAAAAAAACATTTGAGTAAATAATCAAATAGAACAGTAACTGTGTTTCGCATGTGGGTGGTATTACACTGTAAGGTTGGGCTTCTGGTATGCAAATGACTCACTAAATCTAATTTTCACCGTCAATAGGATAAAGAAAAGCACATCTTGCCATAATCAGTTAAAATCTTGTTTCACGGGCTATTTGAGAGAGCCCGGGAAAATTTTAGGTTCAAACATACATGGACGCACAGGCCCTACGCACATACACACACACTTTCATTCTCTCTCTCTCTCTCTCTCTCTCTCTCTCTCTCTCTCTCTCTCTCTCTCTCTCTCTCTCTCTCTCTCTCTCTCTCTCTCTCTCTCTCTCTCCCTCTATCTCAAACACACACACACACACACACACACACACACACACACACACACACACACACACACACACACACACACACACACACACACACACACACACACACACATACACACACACACACACACACACACACACATACACACACACACACACACACACACACACACACACTCATCCGCACACAAAAAATCAACAGTGATTCCTGGCCCCATTCCTGATCACAGCAGTGTGCTTTTAGATACTTACTAACCTCCTTGAGAAGTCCTTTCATGTCTATGTAAGTGATTGTACCAAGACTTATAACAGTGAACGAATGAGACAAAAAGCTAGAGTGGTAATAAGAAGAAAAATCTTATAGTACACTCTTTGGATATAACTATTATCTATTTTTTTAAACCATAGTTCATTATAATTCATTAACTAAACAAACTATTTCAAATTGAAACTTATAATCATTATGGAATAGTTTATATCAATATAAAACAACCAAAAAATGTCTCACAAGAGAACAAAAAAGCTAAGCTAATGTTTTATATCAAGAATATTCAAAACATCACCAACAAAAACAGGTAAAACACCTAACAGAAAACAAATAAAGCAAAAAACGAACAGTAAAACTCCTGTACCTGCTCCGTTGAGTTCTTGGTGAGGGGATGGAGGTACTTCTCGATCAGGTCCTTCCAGAACTGCACTTCGACTCCCGGCATGTAGTCCACCTCGCCTCGCTTCAGGGCCTTGTCTTCCATCCAGTAGGGGTTCACGAGGTCGTCACGCTCTTCCTTGGGCCCTGGAATGAGCAGTAAGGTCAGAGAGGGATGAGGAGAGTGCCGGCGGAGAGCAGACACGTATCCCGGGGAAGAGAAAAAAAAGGTCAGTGAGGGTTAGGAAAGGCTTTACAGTTGAAAAAATATATATCTTTTATGTCCGGTAAGGTCAAAAAGGTCTTTAAGGGCGTCCTTATTTTGAATTTCAGTAATTCTATTTTCTGTTCACTTATTTGTCTGAGAAATCTACATTATCATAACAGTTTACACCGTGATTAAATTCATAGCGACAATTACAATTCAAAAGGTAAAGAAATGGACATCCATGAAACGACAATATTTAACGTAACTATCACTCAGCAAAATTATAAATAAAGTCAGTACCATATGCTTCAAGAAACTAAAACATAAAGGGCGACAACAGCATCATTTTTTTTATTTGCGGATTTAAGAGAGACAGGATTACCTGAATCTCCACTCTCGCTCTCGCTCTCGTCGTCTTCCAAGTTTTCGTTGATGACCGTGACCCCATCTGACCTGAGGGAGACTCGCTGCTGCATGGTTGAACGCCTGCGGGCACTCGGCGTGATTCCCATGTGCCTGTGCGGGCCAAATAACAGGTTATAATAATCACAGTATGGTGAGAAGTAGCAGGAAACCACAGGTTTTTGGATCGTAGAGAAATAAAGCCACAGGGGAAGAAAGTGAGGAGTATTTCTTATCACTAATTCAATAAAAATATCTACCTTACCAATTTAATGCATCAAGGCTTATAATTTGTGATGAAGGAAATGAGGAGCTGACCTTTGCTAAGGGGAAGCCAGAATATTTTCTTTATAATAGTGGGTATTTCTTATATAAAAAAATGTTCATAAGTTGAGCATGTTTCTAATAGTATTGTACATATTTCCTTTTCCCTCTCTCCCTCTCCCTCTCACTTCCTAACTCTCATCCCTTTCCCTCTCCCTTGCCCCCTTCCCCTCCCACACTCTCCCCTTTTCCTCTCCCCATCCCTCCCCCTTCCTAGATTCCCCACCTTTCCCCCTCTCCCCTACTTCTTCCAGACTTACGACTCAATGGATTCGAATCGCCTCTTGAGGATGTCGAGCGAGTTGGCGATGCTGGCCAGCTGCTGCCGCTCGTCGTTGGGCTTCTGGTGGACGCAGCACATCACCTTGAAGAGACCCGCCAGGGAGAACTCGATGGAGCCTTCGTCCTCGTCCGGCTGTTCGTTCCTGTACAGGAAGCCGAGGAAGCCCTCCTTCTTCTTCATCTTCTTGGCTTCTTCGGCAGCCTTTCTCTCCGCTTCGAGTTCCTATGGGGTGGGAAGGGGAGGGGGAGGGGGAGGGGGAAGGGAGGAGTTGATTAGTAAGTGGGGAAGATGGAACGAAGTTATTCATTCTTGTTTACACATTTTCTATATTTGTTTCAGCGAAATCTGTTCAAGTTACAAGTCATTGAGATATTGCTAAGTAAAACAAAATCTTTGTTTTTATCCATTATCGAAACTAATCTTAGTAAAAGAAAAAAAGTAATTTTGTAAAGTGTACATATGCAAAAAGAGATACATGTAATATAAATAGTAATTTAAATATGATAAAAATTCTTGCAATTACCATGCAAACTACATCTTTCACCGGGTAAGCATCTTTCTAAACTATTAGACCATGCATTTCAAATATTGTTAGAAGCACCTTAAACCAAAGCTAGTATATGAAACATTTGTGAAATTCCCAATTGAAACTCATGATTAATGAAAGGCAAAACTCTCGCTATAATCGGTTTTAACACAGAAAAGAAATATCTCATCTATATACCATGCACATATATGAATTAAAGTACGGAATCAGCATGCACATATGAGAATACGACATCAGCATGCACATGTGAGAATACGGAATCAGCATTTACTGTTAAACAGGTTGCTGACAATCACTGTGCCTGAAACTTGAGCTGAGTTTCCGAATCACTCTCGCTGGACCATACATGGGCGTTCTCGGACGGGTGGAACTCTCAATATGTTTAAGAACTATATAGCAATCGGTACGAAAATTGCCTATGCATTCGTACGAACACAATAGTTTCTTTTAAGGTATTTAGTAATATTATTTCCATATGAGTGTAAAACACTTCTAGTTGTCTCTCATCCCTCCTCTCTCTCTTTCCTCTTGTTCTCTCTCTTTTCTCCCTCCCTCTCTTTCTATCATACTGTCTCTCCCACTCATACACCCACTCTCACGTCCTCTCTCCCTACCTCCCCCCTCCCCCTACCCATCTCCACTACCTCTCTGGTCTTCTTCTTCTGCTTCTGCGCCACCTCCCTCGTGCCCCAGGAAACGTTGTTCAGGTTGAAGCACGAGTAGATCTGAAGGAGCAGGTACATCGACGGCACGACCATGTAGTAGACGAGGCCGCAAGGGAGGCACATGAACTCCTTCGGGTGTAATATTCCGGTGACGATGAAGGAGCCAGCGGTGGCCATGAAGAAGATGGCGGACGGGGTGAGCCAACCTTCCTGGGCGAAGTTCAGCATCATGCCCACCAGCACCACGATCATCACCAGGGCGTACACGGCCGTCAGGACATAGGCTATGCTGATCTGTTTTTTTTTTTTTTTTTTTTGGGGGGGGGGGGGTAAGAGGGATAGGTAGGGGATATTTTTTTAAAATGAGATGGGCAAGGGGAGGGTATTTTTTTTTAGTGGGTAGGTAGGGGAAGCGTTTTTTTTAAGTGAGCAAGGGAATATTTTTTAGAAAAGGCGGGTGGGAGTGTCAGTGTTGGGTTAGGGGGGTATTGTTTTAGGGGTAGGAGGGTTATTACAATTATTTTTATTATGATTATTATTTTTTGGAGGTGATCGTGGGTGGAAAGAAGAAGGAAGAGCAGTTTGTTAGTATGTAAATACTGTAGTCTTAGCAAATGGGATCATTAGTATGAGGAATTTAATTTAGGATATTTTTCTATTTTATTTTGCATTGGAAGTTAAGATTCAAATTGAAGGTAATTTTCTAAATCTGTTTGTAAGCTTTCGTGGTAAAAAATGAAGGGTTATGACATAAACAGCTCGTGAAATAAAGAAAGAAAAAGAACATTGAAAAACGAAGACACGCCAATTCAAGCACAAGACAGACACACAAAAACGCCCCGGCCACATAAACAGCTGGTCATAATGAACGCGAACAAATTTTTACGAAACAAAATGAGAAGAACAAATCATACATAATTTCCACCCATCTCAGTTACGCTGAATATTTCGTTTTCGTAATAAGCTATTCCTTGGTTTCCATTCTTGCAAATGGTCGATTTAAACAGAAACAATCGGTATCTGTAAAAAAATATGTATCAGTAAAAAAAAAAGAAACAACTAATGATGCTACTTGTCTAGATAACTTCTGCATGCATTTGAAGTCCCCTTTGTCTCGTTAGTGTAAATAACAAGCAAGCGCTCTCATGCAGTGTTAGCCCTTCCTCCGCAGCAGCCAGGACCCGCCAACACCCGCGGCGAGGAGAGCCCCGCCGGGAGCCCGAGCGACGAGGGGCCGAGTCCTCCAACAAACCTTCTTGGTCTTCTTCGTGGCGATCTCACGGGTTCCCCACGAGACGTTGTTCAGGTTGATGAGGGAGTAGATGATGAGGAGCAAGTACATAGACGGGATGGACAGCAGGTAGAGCAGGCCGGGGATAATGCACTTGAACTCTTGCGGATGCATGCAGGCGGCGATGAAGAAGCTGCCCGAGAGAGCGATCAGGAAAATGGCCGACGGAGAACCGACGCCGTCCTCGCCCAGCTGCAGCGTCGTACCCACAATCACAGCCATCATCACGAGGGCGTATCCGGCCGAGAGGATCTGGGCGACTACCAGCTAATGGTACACAGACGGGTAGACAGACGGAAGGACGGACACGCAGGCGGACATACAGGCGGAACACACACGCCGTACGTTGTGTGAGGCAAGAAGGGACGGGTAGAGGAAGGGGGGAAGAAGGTGGTCAAATGATCACTAAACAAACACAAAAACAGGTGCAGAACCAAAATCAAACAAAAACAAATATAAACAAAAGGCACAAATCACAGGTTAGACAATTGAATCAAACATATAACATGGATGAAAAGCAAAATAATGCAAACAAAACTGAAACATCAACAACCAAAAATAAAGAAAGTCAACGGAAAACACATTTAATAAAGGAAATGCAAGCAAAAACTCACCTGATGGTTAGACTTGAGGAGGAAGCAAGCCAACATGAAGAACACAATGGGGTAGATGTTGTATTGGAAGGAAAGCCAGTTACTCACTCGGAAGGCAGCCACGAAGGCACCCACCAACATAAGGAAGATGGTTCCTGGGCCAAGGATGGTACCGGCCATCAACATAGTCTGTTGGAAAGAAAAGGAATGTATGTCTGCTGGAAGTACATAAATGAATGAAGAAAAATGGGCAAAAAAGTAATTTTGACTTCCCCAGCCGGCAAAGAGAGAAAAAAGTTAATGAATGTCCGTTCGTTGGGAGTCCATAGAAATTGGAAAAAAAACGAAAACAAGACCTCACTTCTCGAAAGTATCGCGCCCATAGCACCGCCTCTTTTTGGAATCGACCTCCTCACCTGGTAAGAAATATACGGAAGGGAGATGTTGTCGTTGACTTCGATCGTCTTCCTGGAGTCCTGGAGCAGATCCATGATGTTGGCCATGGTCGAGGGCACCCACCGACGGCGCTGGTTGTAGAACTCGCTGAAGCCTTCGGGGACGTGGGTGTAGGCGTCGGAGGCGGCCGAGTACTCGACGCGGTAGCCTCGCTGCAGAAGGAGCGTGCACAGCCATCGATCTTCGCCTGTGGGAAAAGGCAGAGGTGAAATTGCCTTGAAGCATGGATAAAAAGCGAGTAAAATAGGACGTCAGCGTCAGGGAAGATAAATAAGAGCTGATAAGAGAGCAGTTATGACGAGCACATGCGTCTCGTTTTCTCGCCGAACTGATCTTACTAGCCAGCCGCAGGACTCGTTCCGCACACTCACCCTGATCGTATTGTACGTAGTGACGGGCTTGGCTGGACTTCGTGGTGTATTTTGCCATAACGTTGTCGTCCATGAGAGCTTTTCCTGAAACGAAAAAAATGGGATCAGAGTAAGAAATCTTGAGAGAGGAAAAAAAAGACAGTGAAAATCCTCAGTATTACATGTCACACTGGAGACGCGTTGGTGTCCAATAAATATGTTACCAGAAGAGAAAACAAAATTACCTCTGAAGAGCGAGAAGCAACCGGGGCTACACAACACACAACCGATCATATGCTCTGTTGCCTTCTGCAGCCAATGGCCAATAGCGTATTCGAACATTTGATACCACATCATCAATCCTGCGTAAAGGAAGACATTGTTAGCATTATAAACACAATTAAGAATTAATAAGATACGTAAGTTCGTGAAGCCACGAAACACCGCAATACCTAATTCCCGAAATCTGGATAAAGGTTTCAGAATATTATTCACCAAATTTAAAAATTTTGATCCACAGGTGCTTACAGAGATTAGGAAAACACCCCTAAAAATCTCATAAAAACACCGAGTACGAGGAAATTTGCAAAGGCGCCGTACCAGAGCCCACAGGATGGATACGCCCGCAAGCAGCGCCCAGGTTGGAGTTTTTCTTCATAAGATCGACTAGCAAGGCCACGGCGGGCGGCGCGAAATCGATGTCGCCGTCCAGGGTGAGCAGGAACGTCCTCTCGGCGATCACTTCCTTGCGGTCGACGGAGATGGGCTGGTCCATGAGCTTGAAGCCCAGCAGGTAGTACATGTACATCACCTGGGGTAGGGCAAAGGGTTTTAATATACTAACTCACAGTTGTTTGGCAGAATTGCATAATGTTTCCCTTCCTCCCATTCCCTTCGCCAGCTTCTATTCCTCCCTTTCCTCCACCACCACCACTCCTCTCTTACATCAACTCCTTCTTTCCCCATTACAACCCTCTTCCTCATATCAGCAGAGTTTCTCACCATCCTTTCCTCCCCTTATGATCATCCCTCTTACCCTAAATAAGCAGCTAAAAAGCTCTTCCCGCCGTCCCTTCCTTTCTCCATAAACACCCCTCTCCCCAAGCAATCCTGTATCACCTCCTCCCTCCCGTCATCCCTCTCTTCGCCCTCCCTCCCCCTCATTCCCCCGCCATCCCTCTCTTCGCCCTCCTCCCTCTCATGCCCCCGCCTTCCCTCCCCTCGCTCTCCCTCCCCCTCATATCGCCGGCGTCCCTCTCCTCGCCTTCCCTCTCTGTCGCCCTCCCTTCCCGCAGCCTCACCTGCGACCACCTCTTCTTGTGTCGAATCTTGCTCTTGTCCTTGAGATGAGCCACGATCTTGGTCTTTCCGGGCAGCGTCCACACGAGGCGTCCTCCGTACGGCGCCGGGTACTTCTTGGGCGGCCTGATCCTGATGTTGGTCTGGTGGACGTGGGTGGCGGCGTCGTCCATCAGGTTGACCAGCAGCCGGACGAACTGGTTGACTACGTTCTCGTCCTCGTTCTCGTCGGCGATCTCGAAGGCGTCGTCGAAGAAGATGTGAGCTGCGAAGGGGCGAGCGCATCGTCATAGGGACTCGTTCTATGAGTGGTAGTTTTACTCTTACTGTTATCATTATTACTGTTATTATGATTATCGTAATATTGATTATGGTTGGCGTCATTTCAATCATTACTATTAGATTCGTTTTCATTACTATTGGCATCCTATTAATTCTATTACTAGGTGTCTAAAAATGGTTTCATACTGCAAGAAATCATCCACATCAGTAGTATTCACACCCACACGATTTACATTTGAAGTTAGTCCACTCATTATCAAACACACAGACACAGGCACACACACACACAAACTCACTCTCGAACTCGTAGTAGTCAAGGTCGACAATCTTGAGGTATTTCTGGGCGACGCGTCGGGCCGACTGGTCCTCGTCCATTCGGAGGATCGACTTCAACATCTCCATGATCTCCTCTTCAGTCTCGTGCCACATAGTCGCCGTGGCGTAGATGCGGATGATGTGGTCGGATGATTTGGTCTTGGAGACGTTCGTGTTGGATGAGTCGGTGTGGATGGAGATGGTCTCGTAGTACTGAGATTGCTGTGGGGAAGAAGGCGAGTTAGCGAGGGGGAAGAGGAGAAGAGGAGATTCACGAAGAAAGCTTCAATTCTTAGCAATATCAGGGCAGACTTTACAATTTCAGCGCACTGCAACGCAAACCGGCACTTGATCCCACCTCGTTGTCGTGGTCATCCGGGTTGAGGTTGAGCTCCTCCGTCTTGACTTCGCCCTCGTCGTCCCTGCGCCGGTTGAGCGCCAGCGACTGGTCGATCAGGAGCGAGTTGTACATGGGGGACACGAACAGCTTTTCCGTGGACGCCAGACGCTCGCACTTCGGGGTCCAGATGTGCAGCGTGATCCACGTCTGGGACAGGAGCCACAGCAACCACACCCAGGCGTACTGTCAGGAAACGAGGGGGTTGGAGGAACTCAACGAACGAGATTTATATTTCTTCATCAAAAACTATTTTAAAGAGACATATCTCAACGATTGGGATATATCTTTCCTCAAAATCTACCCATATATATTTCAACGAATGAAATTTGCACGTCTTCATCAAAAGCTATTCTTAGATAACTGATGTATGTAATAAATACAAAAATAAAAATTTCATCTCTCAAGAACGCTGCTTACATCGTTGTTCAGGAAGTCCTGCAGGATGTCGCCGTTCTTGCACTCCCAGAATAGGTAGGGAGGCATAAACTGGAAGGAGCAGGCGGTGTCGAAGCGAAGGCCGCACATGGTGATGAGGAGGGAGATGGACACCGGGATCGTCAGGTTCACGGGGAAGGCGAAGCTGAAGCCCTGGATGCAGATCTTGCACGCGAACTTACCTGTGGGGAGGGAGGTCAGTGTTCAGAGCGCATGGGGGGGGGGGGCTTTCCCAAAGGTGCTGGAGAGTGCACCTGGCTCTGGCTCCTCAAGTGAATTTACTAAAACTCTAAACTAAAAATATGGATCCCTCGCAGGGTTTTGAAGTTTGTGCATTTCCCTCGCCATGACTGATACTTCAAACTTTTTTTTCCAAACAGTAGAAAACATGAGGCATCAACAAGGAAGACGAAAATCACAATCAACCACACAGAAAAAGAAAAAATTACTCACCGAAAATATAACACAGCCACGCACAAAGGACCTGAACGAGGAACACATAGATGGGCGTGTACTCCGAGGAAATGATGGTGAAGGTCTCCTGCAGGGGCGCCACCGTCGAGAAGTCAGGGATCGTGTCGCCGGGGAGTGTCTCGCGGATTTCAGTTACGTTGATGACGTGAGCGCTGACGGAGGAAAGGGCGTTATGAGGGCGAAAGGGGCGTTGCTAAAGACTCTGTGCTAGATACCAGACATGTGCAGGGGGATTATGGTAAGGGTATGGTGCTTGCGGAAATCTCTATATTTTGTTTCTATTTTTTATATTGTGCGCGTGCTAGATTACTTTTCGTTCTCATTAATCGGTAGTTTGATTTTGTCTGTTTTTCTCTCCCTCTCCCTCCCTTACTCCTTTTTGTCTTTCTCTCTCCCTTGCTATCTTGTCCCTCTCCCTCTCTCTTTCCTTCCCCCTCCCCTTCCCTCTCCATTCCTCCTCCCCCTCTCCCTCCCCCACTCCCTCTCCACCTTCCTCTCCTTCTCCCTCTTACCCGAAGGCCTTTCCGATCTCGAAGAGCGTGCTGACTTCCCTGAGTCTGGTGCTCATCGAGAGGATCATGATGCCGAAGAAGAGCAGCATCTTGATGACGGACACGAACATGTAGCAGAAGTAGCGTGTCTTGAGGAGGCGCTCCTTGATCCCTCCGTAGTACTTGATCAGGGCTGTTTGGCGGAGGGAGAGAGAGGAAAAAGAAGTGATGAATATGGTGCCAAAGAAAATTTGGGAATAAAAGTTGATTATTGTATAATTTATTTCGTCACATCAAACATTCCTGATATAGGGGGAAATAAAATGAAAGATAAGATAAAAGATAAGATACGATATGGAGCCAATCTACACACTAAATTTGTGCTTAAAATAATAAGTTAAGACACGTAGAAAGATGAACTACAAAAAAAATCGTGAAAAAATAGAAAGCGTTGCGAACAGACGGGAAAAATCGAAAAAAAGAATAAGACAGGAAGAGTACAAGACAGAATAACTCACAAGAAAGAAAAAGGTAGAAAGAGTAGAACACAGAATGACTCACACCATAAAGACCAAGATAACGACAGGAGAAGAACGCAGAGCAACTCACAGAACTTGGAGTGGCGGTCGACGTAGTTCTCCCACCAGCCGAAGGACGTGAGGAAGATGGCGACGGGGATGAGCCACACGCGCCAGGAGTTCGGGTCTTTGCCGTACTCGACGATCGGCCAGACCACGAAGCCCGTGAGCTGGCAGGCGAGGGCCAGCAGGTCCATCAGCACCTTCACGGCCACCATCGACTCCTTCTTGTTGCGCGAGAGGAGGCCTGTGGGGGGAGGGGCGGGGGGCGTGGTGAGTAGCCTGTGTGGGCGCGGGGGCTGGTTCGGTCACATTTTCTTTCTTTGAGCTCTTTTTAGCGTTGGGTCTTTCTTATTTTTTTGATCAACTTTACCATTCCCTATTATCTAATCCCCTCCCACGTCCCATTCCCTCTTCCTCCCTCCACCCCATTCTCTTCCCTTCCTCCGTACATTCTCCTCCTCCCTAGCATCCCTCTCCCACTCCTTTCTCCCCTCCTCCCTGCCACCCTTTCTCCTTCCTCCCTCTATACCCTTCTACCCCTTCTCCCTTCATCCTTCTCTTCCCTCTTTCCTTCTACCCCTTCCTTTCTTCCCTCTACTCCCTCCCTTCTTTCCTTCCATTTGTTCTCCCATCTCTTTCCTCACTCTATCCACTCCCTCCCTTTCGCCCTTCCATCTGCTCTCCTACCCGTTTCCTTCCGTTCCCCTCTCTTCCCACCTTCCTTCCCTCCTTCCATCCTCCCATCCGTCCTTCCTTCCTTCCCCTCTTCCCTCCCTCCTTCCTTTCTACTCCTTCTTTCTTTCCCTCCTTCCATCCTCCCATTCGTCCTTCCTTCCTTCCCCTCTTCCCTCCTTTCCCCCTCCTTCTTTTCCCTCCTTCCCTCCTCCCATCCGTCCTTCCTTTCTTCATCTTTTCCCTCCTTTCCCCCTCCTTCCCTCCTTTCCTCCTCCTTCCTTTCTCCCCCTTCTTTCTTTCCCTCGTTCCCTCCTTCCATCCTCCCATCCGTCCTTCCTTCCTTCCCCTCTTCCCTCCTTTCCCCCTCCTTCCCTCCTTTCCCCCTCCTCCCTTTCTCCCCCTCCTTCCCTCCTTCCACCCTTACCGAAGACGCCAGGGATGAAGGCGACGCAGTTGGTCAACATAGCGCCCTTGATGACGTCGAGGTCGGGGAGCACCAGGTAGACGAGGAGCGCAGTGCCGACGGTGTGGAGGCTCTCGAACACGAACACCCAGAAGAAGTCGCCGAAGAAGGGGCGCTTGTGGGACTGTTGGGGGAGGGCGGGGTTAATAATTGGACTTTGAATGTGAGCATGTCTGTTTGTCATTATCTTTGTTATGGTTGCTGTTGTCATCTTCATTGTCATCATCATTATTAGTATTATAAGCATCATTATTATTATCATTATTACCTCTATTATCATCATTACTCTTATCGCAATCATAATCATCATCACCATATCATCAACCCCTACATCCAAACAAAGCAAACCAACAAACGAAACCAAACCACACAAAAGAACAGACGCACCTTGAAGACGCACATCCTGACGGAGCGGAAGAGCGTGCCAGCCTCGGGGACGATGAAGCAGAGGAGGATCATCCACGCCCACACCACGTTCTCCTCCTCGGGGATGGTCGCCACGTAGTCCTTTTCCGAACCTGAGGGAGAGGGCGAGAGGGGGAAGGTTTAGAATTGAGGGCGAGGTGGAGAGACTGGTTGTTGGTGATGGAGGGAGAGGTGGAAAAGGACTGTTTATGATTGAGGTGGAGAGGGGATTGCTTAGAAATGAGGGAGAGGTGGAGAGGTTGTTGTGATTGAGGGAGAGATGGAGAGGGGATTGCTTAGAAATGAGGGAGAGGTGGAGAGGGGATTGATTAGAAATGAGGGAGAGGTGGAGAGGTTGCTGTCTGTGATTGAGGGAGAGGTGGAAAAGATTTGTTTATGATTGAGGGAGAGGTGGAGAGGGAATTGTTTATAAGGAGAGGTGGAAAGACAGTTGTCCAGAACTGACAGAGAAGTGGAATAGAGGGAGAGGTGGAAAGGGCGACTGCTTATAACTGAGGGAGAGATGGAGAAGGGGATTGCTTAAAATCAAGGGAGAAGGGGAATTCTTCTCAAAACTGACGAAGAGATGAAGATGGAACATTTTATAATTAAGGGAGGAGTGTGATAGAGTAATACGATGATTGGAATGATGATTACAAAGAAAATAGGAAAAGGAATCAGATGATCGAGGAATGGAGGAAAAAAGAAACACAAAATGAAGAGTTAAGATAATAAGGAATCGAAAGAAAACATGATAATGATTTTTTTTTTCAAAAAGGTGAATGTGTAACCTAGAATATTCCTCTAGATAAAATGTCAGGAAAATGAACTGCACAATAGAAAAAATCAAACAGTCACAGAAAGAAAAGGCAAAATACGATTGAATAACAGACGAATAGAGACGAAATGGTAAACACATTGCTATTTGATTTCATCCGGATGTTCAGCGGGGAAAAAAATGTTTGTGTTCAGTTTGTTTCCGTTTGTTTCGTGACCTTTGACCCTGGGCATTCAATCTTCAATCCACTATCCATGTTTTTACGTATTTCAGTCCATATACAAAATGATGGTAATGATAATGATGATGAATCTGAGGATGAATATTTTGTTTATGATGATGATGATGAAGGCGAAGGGGATGATGTCATCATGAGGATGATGATGATCATGATGAATACGTTATTAAGTTGCCGCTGTTGCTGCTACTGGTGATTAGAAGATAATATATATATATATATATATATATATATATATATATATATATATATATATATATATATATATATATATATATATATATATAAATGCACCGTTAATGGTGAAAAGGACAAAAAAAAAACGAAAAAAACTCGATTGCGACCCCCTCGCCCCCCCCCAAAAAAAAAAAGAAATAGAAAGTGCAACTACGGTTAGAGCCAAATGTGAAAAAATGACCTTACTGTACCCATAATGCGCACTGGGTCATAAAGTCACACTACTTTCTGGGGTATCATTAAGTCTTAGATCTGACCTTTACATTAGCCACTGAGATGGCCGACATGCTTCTCCCGTCTTCCCCTATTTTTCCTACCCCTTTCCCCTTTCCCTCCCCTACTTCTCTTACCCTTTCCCTCCCCTACTTCTCTTACCCTTTCCCTCCCTCCCATTCTTCCACCCCCTCTACCTCTGTAGCATAGCCGAGTCATTTTCCTTCTTCCTCTTATAACTTTCTTTACATATCTTTAAAACCTGAACTAATATACAGGAAAACACTTCCTCTCTCCTCCTCCCGACTCTCCTATTCGGCGTGGTCTCTGTGACCTCTCCTTTGACCTCCAGACGACTGACCGCTTTGTGACCTTGGCTGGCTCGAACGTGGTTCCTTTTGTCCCTCCGAGTACAACCTTAAATTTCTGTTTCCAATTTATAATAAGTATAAAAAATATCTCTTGCGCTCTTAATGTTATCTATTTACTATTATTTATGTTGCTTTTCTATCTCGTGTACCATGTTTATCGCATTTTCTGTATCGTGAGTATTGTTTTGAATCTCCTTTTTTTGTATCTTTTGTATCTCTTGTCTCTTCTCTTTTTTACCCCTCATCTTTTTTGCTTTTTCTTTGTTTTAATATATTCTATCAGATCTCTAAACCGGCGTTTCTCTTTAACTGCAGATCTCTCTCCGTGCCGTTGCGATTGTATTCTAAAAGAAATTATAGCATCTCACATAACACAAGCTTTCTAACTGCTAGTGAAATATTTTCATCGTGTAAGGCATAGAGAGTTATCTTGCCATGTATGCTGAAGTGAGATTTTGGTTTAGTGTTGCTTTGTGATATTTTGCCTGCAGTGTTGTTTACGTGTTCGGGAAGCCATTTGGAGGAAGTGAATCGGCCTTTTGTAAAGAACTGATTTCTGGCAGAATGAAAAAGAATTTAAGCCTTTGTAAAGTCAGTGTTTTCTGGTAAGACAGAATAGGCCTTTTTAAAGTCAGTGATATCTGGTAAAGTGAAAAAAATCCGCAAGAAAAAAATCAGTACCTGTTCTCGCGGAAGCGAACGAAACCCTCGGCTTATTATGTATCGATCTCTGTTTCAGATCACTTTGAGGATTCCCATGAACTTTCAATAAAATCATAGCGGATATAGAGCTTCCCATGACCTTGTTGTCGAGACCGTCAACTCACTTCCTGACTGACTGACCTGTTGGCCGTCACAGCTTAGGTCAGAGAATTCGGAAAGGTCAGTCGCTACAGAGCGGCAGCGTGAAGATAAGAACGGTTGTGAGAAATGGAGATAGGGAGGGAGGGGGAGTGGAAGGCCGAAAGGGGATAAAGGGAGGAAGAATGGGAAGGAGAGAGAGCCCAATAAGTCACGGATGAGGAGCATGAACAGC
>NC_091557.1:24373560-24386060 GCF_042767895.1 Penaeus vannamei
TCACCACCATCTACTGCTATTATTGTTGTGTTTGAATATCTGTTGGTGCAGTTGGTTGCTGACAATTTACGTTGGATAAATACTGTATATTTATTTTTTGTTTATTTATTTATTCATTCATTATTGCGATTACTCATTTAGAGTCGCCCAGTAAGAGAAGAAAGTGGAAATTTATTATAGCTACTGAAATATGATTCTTTGATTATGTTTATATTTGTCTCCGCGCGCTTGAATGTTCAGTCATGCCTTTGTGCTTTGGCGCATGCACGCGCGCGCGTTTTCTCCGCACATTCGCGAAAGCCGGAAGTTCCGCGGCGAGCACCCGGAAGCCGGCAAGGAGATCCGGAGTAGGTGATCTTTGTTTCCCCGTGACAACCGCCTCTTGGCGCGAGGTCATGGGAGCAGGAGAGGGAGGGGCCGGAGCGAGGCGAAAGGGGGGGCAAAGGGTTGGAGTGGGGAGGGGGAAGGGAAGGGGAAGGGGGGCAAAGGGAAGGGAAGGAAGGGGGACAAAGGAAGGGAAGGGAAAGGGGGGCAAAGGGAAGGGAAGGAAGGAAAGGGAAGGGAAGGGAAAGGGGGGCAAAGGGAAGGGAAGGGAAAGGGGGGCAAAGGGAAGGGAAGGGAAATGGGGACAACGGGAAGGGAAGGGGAAGGGGGCAAAGGGAAGGGAAGGGGGGCAAAGGGAAGGGGGAGGGGCAGGGAAAGGAGAGCGAGGGAGGCAAAAGGCTCGGGAGGAGGGGTGAAGGAGCAGGAGAGGGGAGAGGGAGCAGACACCGAATGCAGGTGGAGTGCCAGTTGGCGCCGGTCGCCTGTCTATCTACCTATATATTATCTATCAGTCTACAAGATTGTCGATCTGTTTATCTATCAATCCATCTCGGGCCGTTTGACTGACTACCACCATCTGGCTGTCTCTTCCTTTCTCACTCTTCTTCCCTTCGTTTCTGTTTCCCTCCCTCCCTCCCTCCCTCCCTCTTATCTTCCAAATAACAGTCTCTTTACAATTGCTCCGTAAAATTAATCATTAACTTAATAACAACCGCTGCTTTTCGTCCTTAATCGGAGGCGGGGGAGAAGAGGATGGAGGGGTGAGAGGTGAAGGGGAAAGGGAAACGAGCGAGTCACTGGCTTCGTGTGACAAAGGAAGTCAAAGAGAGAGAGAGAGAGAGAGAGAGAGAGAGAGAGAGAGAGAGAGAGAGAGAGAGAGAGAGAGAGAGAGAGAGAGAGAGAGAGAGAGAGAGAGAGAGAGAGGGGGGGGGAAGGGAGGGAGGGAGGGAGTGAAAGAGGGAGTGGAAACGGAAGCTAAAAATGATAGAAGCAAAACAAAATATAACAGTAAAGAATAGTGTTATAAAATAAAGATTTGACGTACACGTATGCCTTGATAAATCCATACACAAGCGACGACATGGCCAAGGCAACGCAAGCGCCCACCAAACGAAGGCAGGAAATCAAGAGCGTCATTCGGGCTTCGAGGCGCCCACTCCCGCCCTTCTTGTGACGGCTCGTACAAGGTCTCCGCCGGGCTGCCCGCTCGCTCGCTGCTCTTTCCGTTTCCTGTCGATTTCTTGCCCTGTTCATGCCCTGCGTCTGTTGCTCCAGTCCTGACAGTTTCCCGGGTGTGATCTCTCTTTGTCTTAGCCCGTAGGCCTTGGTGTGATCTAGTTCGGATCATGTGTCTCAATCGATGCTTCGGTATGTGTTTTAATATCAACATATGTCTAGTTCTCTTGATACATACTTAAGCTAGTGTGTGTGTGTGTGTGTGTGTGTGTGTGTGTGTGTGTGTGTGTGTGTGTGTGTGTGTGTGTGTGTGTGTGTGTGTGTGTGTGTGTGTGTGTGTGTGTGTGTGTGTGTGTGTGTGTGTGTGTGTGTGTGCGTGAGTGTGTGTGTCCCATTCTATCTATCTCTCTCTCTTATTCCTCCCTCCCATTTCTTCTTCCTCTCCCCTCCTCTCCTAACGGAGGTCTCAGCCATTGCATTCAACCTAATCACACTGCAGAGTCATAATCGTGATTCGCGCGGTCCTGCATCCCGTTTCTCGCCGGAGATGACGTCAGCGTCGACTTAAGATGCAGCGCCAGCATCCTATCTTGTTTACTTGTTATCGCGTTAACTGTGTCATCGTTCTGTTGTACTTCGAAATATTATAGGATATATTTTTAATGAATATTAATCACAGGATATGTTTTCAATGACTCTTAATTCCAGGATATATTTTTAATGAATATTTATCACAGGATGTGTTTTCAATGACTCTTAATCCCAGGAAATATTTTCAATGAATATTAATCACAGGATATATATATTTTTTTTATTTTCTTGCATTGCGTAATAAGAATAGTCGTAAAATACTGCGTCATCGGTAGAGCAGCGTTCAAATTGGCTATCAGAAGGCTAGGAAGTAATGCCAGAATCTGATAAAAGAGTGCGAGACGAGGAGAACGTTAGCCAGCGACAGAGAAAAAAAGGAAACTGAAATCTTAAGTTTCGTATTTTTTTCCGCACGGAGAAGAAAGGGGGCTGAGCGGGGGTTTTGCGAGGGGGGGGGGGGGCGATGGCGGCGCAGAGCAACATTCTAGCGCAAGGTCGACTCTTTTTTCCCCTTCCTCCACGTCTCTCCTGCCTCCTGCCTTGTCTCCTTATGCCTATCTCTGTCTTTGTCTGTCTAGCGATCTGTCTCTGGCTGTCTGCCTGACTGTGTCTTTCCTCTCTCTTCCCATTTCTTTTTCTTATCTTTTCTTCTTCTTCTTCTTCTTCTTCTCTCTCTCTCTCTCTCTCTCTCTCCTTCTCTTTCTCTCGCCTTCTCTTTCTCTCTCCTTCTCTTTCTCTCTCCTTCTCTTTCTCTCTCCTTCTCTTTCTCTCTCCTTCTCTTTCTCTCTCCTTCTCTCTCTCTCTTCTTCTCTCCTTCTCTCACTCTCCTAGAAAGAGACGATAGATCTCGACCCGCAGAAGCTGAGAGACAACCGAACAAAAGAGTAATAAATAAGCAAACAAATGAATAAATAAAATAAATACAAGAAAACGGAGCGAGGACAAAACAAAAATCAAGCCAGAGAAGCGTCCAGAAGAGAGATGGAAGCGCCGTGGAAGCAGAGACCGCAGAAGGAGACCGGAGAATGGCAAGACGGAGGAGGCGAATGGAGCCGAGTAAAACCTCCGTGGATTCCGGCCGCGCTGCACCGGGCGGCCTTGCTGGTCCCGTTACCTCTGGCCGGGGGGGAGGGGGGGTGGGAAGGGGGGGGGGGGGGGGGCTTTGATAGTGACGGCCGATCAAGTTGTAGTGGCGATGGTGAGGGAGAATTCCGTTTCATGGTGAATGCAGGTTGATTTATTGGCGGGAGAATGGCTTGATTGTTGGGGGGTTATAGGTTCTAATGGTGTGTGTGTGGGGGGGGGGGGAGTTTCGGTTTTATGGTGAGGTCGTTTAGTGTCTCACGGTTGGGAAAAGAGGATAGTGACGGGCGGATGGTGAGGAGGAGCCGTTGAGTTTTATGGTGACTTAGATTAACATAATGGGGGAGAAACGAAAGGAGAAAGAAAGAAAGTCACAGATAATGGCGGTCAACCAGAAATAAATATAAATATAAAAAAAAATATATATATAAGTGATAAGTAGAAAGGACTTTGTAAATAAAGAAAAAAGGAATAGTAAAAGAATAGAGAAAAAGGAATAATACGTAATGAAACGGAACGACGAATGAGGAAGGGGTAGAGCAGACTAGTCGGAGGTGGGCGAGTGGGTGAGGTGGGGAGGGTGAGTCAGGTGGGCTGGGACAGGTGGGCAGAGGGCGGGACACGAACAGGACCGACTTCAGGCAGCTTAGCGGGGGGGGGGGAGGTAGGGGGGGGGCGAGGGGGTTACTTCTTGGTGTTCGAAGGGGGTTAACTGAAATTCATGCATTCATACACGTACACACAAACACACACACACACACACACACACACACACATACACACACACACATTCCAGCCTGCCACAGCAATGCGTCAAGCTGAATAAAATGCAATCATCCCCCAACACAGATTTGACCTTTATTCAGCAGCTGTTCCGGCAAAAGGGGTGAAAGGAGAAGACTCTCCCTCCCCCCCTTCACCCCCTCCCCCCATATCCTCTTCTGTCACGCTGCTTCTTGGCGTGAAAGTGTCAATTCAAATCCCCCGTAATTATGTCGACGTCATGAGATTAAGCCGTGCGCATGACAATGTGTTCATGCAGAAAAAAATGAGAGGGAGAAGATGGAGGTTATTCGCCTTCTTTCACCTTCACTTATTCATTTCGATTAATTCTCCTTTCTTCTCCCTCTCCTTCCCTCTTCCCTTCGGTCGCTTCCTTTGTCTATTCTCTTTGGATTTACTTATTATCTTCTTATCGTCCTCCTCTTTTCTATCCCTTCCTTTCCTTCTTTCTCTACCTTCTTCTTATTTCCTTTAATCATTCCACTTATCTTCTCTTCTTTCACTCTGTCCCTTTTCCCTTTTTTCGCTCCCTTCCTTCACCGTCCCTTACTTGTTCCACGTATTCATTCCTTCTCCCTCCTACTCTCCTCATTATACCTTGCCTTACGTATTCCATTTATTTCCTCCTCCTCCTCTTCTTTTTTCCCTTCGTCTTCCCTCCTCCTCTTCTTCCCTTCGTCTTCCCATCTCCTCTATTTCCTTTCGTCTTCCCTTCTCCTCCTCCTCCGCTTCCTCTTTTTCCCTTCGTCTTCCTTTCTCCTCCTCCTCCTCTTTTCCTTTCGTCTTCTCTCCTCCTCCTCTTCCTTTTTTCCTTTCGCCTTCCCTTCTCCTCCTCTTCCTCTTTTTCCCTTCGTCTTCCCTTCTCCTCTTTTTCCTTTCGTCTTCCCTTCTCCTCTTTTTCCTTTCGTCTTCTCTCCTCCTCCTCCTTCCCCTCCTCTTCCTCTTTTTCCTTTCGCCTTCCCTCCTCCTCTTCTTCCTCTTTTTCCCTCCTCCTCCCCCTCCTCCTTTTCCTTTCGCCTTCCCTTCCCCTCCTCCTCCGGCGCATTCTTCCCGCCGGTGATTTGAGCGGGAAATCAGAGGTCGAGCGAGGCAGGAAATGGCTCGGAACTCGACTTGTTGATCGGGGGAAGGGGAAGGGGGTTGGGGGAAGGGGAAGGAGGGAGGGGATTGGAAGTAGGGGGTGCGGGGAAGGAGAGAAGAGGAGGAGGAGGAGGAGGAGGAGGAAAAGTGAGAGTGGGGGAGAGGAGGGGAAGGAGATATAGAGGGTTAGGAGGAGGAAGAGAGGGGGCGGGGGAGGAGAAGGAGGTAAAGAGTGTTAAGAAGAGGGAGAGAAGAGAAGGGGGAAGGAGAGAGGGAGAGGGGGAGAAGAGACGGGGAAAGGAGGGAGAGAGGAGGAGGGGGGGAGGAGAAGGGGAAGGGGAGCTCCCCACTCCGTCATTAGACTTTCACTGGCGGCAACACGACGGGCCTCGACGTTGCGCCACACGAACACACGCACGCATGCAAGTACTGTACGTGTGCACGCTCAATGAGCATTCACACGTAAGTGCAAAAACGTACTTATACATATACATACTCATCCGCATGTTCAGTTCTTGTACAAACCACAACGGCAGATAGGCACAGACACACACACACACACATAAACGTACACACGCACATCCACGACGATTCCAGCATGCCTCCTATTCCCGCCAAATTCCTCGTCATCATCCAACTCGAGACATTCCTGAGAGCCAGGTCCTCGCCCCCTCCCCCTGCTCCTCCACGCCTCCCAAGGCTGAGGCCACACGAGCACAAAAACCTTTCTTTGTCCGGTCTAGAACTCTTTCCCTCACTCTCACTCTCCACGTCTCTTTGTTGGCTCTCTTCTCCTTGATCTTTTCCTGCGACCTCGCTCCCTCTCCCTCTCCTCCTGCTGCTGCTGCTATTCCCCTTTCTCATCGTTTTCCTCTTCTTCCCATTTTCTTCCTTTTCCTCTTACCTTTTTTCTTCTCTATTGTCCCTTTCTCCTGTTTCCTCTTCTTTCTTCATTTCCTCTTATTCCCCTCCCCTTTCTGAATTCCTTCGTCCTCTTCCCCTTCTCCAATTTTCTTCCTATCCCACTCTCACTCTCCTCCTCCCTCTCTTTTCTTCCTATCCCACTGTCCTATTTCCCTTTCTTCCGTCCTCTCATGTCTCTTCCTCCTCTTCCCATATTCCCTTTTCCTCCTCCTCCTCCTCGGCGCAGTCACCTGATTCCCGTCTTCTTCAATCCAATCTCTCTCCCTACAAGTGGACGAAGATATAAAGTCTGAGAAATCTGCTTTGAGTCGTAATTCCTTACACTACTTTTTTATCTCCTTGCATTATTTATCGTTTCCTTCAACTCCTTTAATCCCCCACTATTTCTTCTACTTTACATTCCAATTCCTCCTCCGTGTTCTTGCGCACCTGTTTAAATTTGTCCCGTAAGAAATGCTGGCGGGTCGGACATTCTTTCCCTTTTAATCATCGTCCTACTGCTGTCCTTACTGTTTTCTCGCCTCAAAACAGTTATGACTTCGCCTTCTGCCGCTTCGCTTTCATTCTCTTTTTGTCTTACATTCTGCTTCTCCTTTTGCCTGTCTGTATCTGCCTCTGCCTGTCTCTGTCTGTCTGTTCTCTCTCCCTCTCTCTAATCCTCCTCCTCTCTCTCTCTTATTATCTGACAGGAGTAATGCTACTACTGAAGATATGTTTTCTCGTTAAGCAATATTTATCTGTTCCTATTTCATCATTACCACCGTTACTAAACCCTTTTTCTTCTTTCGCTATTTCCCTATGGACAGAGATACTTCAGCTACCACAACTAATACAAAAGTCAGCTACAGTATCGTCTACTCAACCCGGAATCTCCCACAGTCTACTTTAACCTGGGAATACCCGCGTTAAATCCGGATTGGGTAACAGGTCCAGTAGTCTTCTCACAGCGAGCTCCGGGAAATAAACACTCAGGTGAAGAAGCAACGGCATGAACTCACGACCATAAGGTATTCTTTGCAATGCATTACGCGAAGACTCATAATTTCGAAATAATTTCCCAGCGAGGAATAGAGAAGGAGGAGGGGGGGTTAGAGGGAAGGCCGGAGGGATGGAGGAAGGAGGAGGGAAGGGAAGAGGAAAAACACATGAAGAAGACGGGGAAGCAGAGGAAAGGAGGAGGAGCAACAGCAAAGAGCAGCAGCGGGAGGAGGAGCAGCAGCAGCAGCAGCAGGAGTAACAGCAACGTCAGGAGGAGGAGGAGCAGCAGCAAGAGCAGCAGTAACAGGAGGAGGAGCAGCAGCAAGTACAGCATTAACAAGAGCAGCAGCAGCTGTAACAGGAGCAGCAGGAGGAGGAGGAGGAGGAGGAGGAGGAGGAGGAGAAGGAGGAGCAGGAGGAGGAGGAGCAGGAGCAGGAGCAGGAGCAGCAGCAGGAGCAACAGAAGGAGCAGCAGCAGGAGGACGAAGAGGCATGAGGGAGGGGGGGGGATGACGAAGCAACGCCGACGCAATCTGATCGAAGGTTGAGTGAACGGACACAATCGTCCAGTCGTTCAATCGTTCACCCGGCGCTGACACTCACGTTCACCCAGCCACAATGCGGTCTGGATTACAAAGAGCATAGCTGTTGATTTACAAAGCTAATGTAATGGGATATCGACCTTGCGATAAGAGTCGTGGCTTTAACCAACCGTGTTTGATGTTTCTCTTTTGAGTTTTCAGAACGGGACTATTATACACAGCAATATGTTAAAGTCTTGGATCGGTGTATGATAAAGAGGGTGAAAGAGGAGAGAGGAAAGGAGAGGAGGCGAGGCAGAGAAGAGAGAGAGAAATAGTAGGAAGGAGAGGAGAGATGAAAGAAGATAAAGAAAGAGAAGAGACAAAGACAAGAGGAAGAGACCTCAGACATCCAAGAGGAAGAGACAAAGGCATCGCCGCCGCACCTGCACGATTTTCCAAAACCACATTAGCTTGTGTTTGTTCCGCCAACACCACACATTCACACCTCTCTGTCTGCGCCACCTACGTCCCAACCACACAACCACACCCGCAACCGACGCAGGTAAGGAATCTGCGGTGTTGTAAAGACTACTTGATGACAACGCCTGGCCTTGCTTGTGGGCGTGGCGAGCAGTGGGGGGCGTTCTGGCATAAGTGCAAAAACGGATTCTCATTCATTGGGGAAACTGGCTTCAAAATATTTGTAAATATCAAAGAAAAATAAACCAGGCAGACAGGCAAGCCCGACAACAACGAGGGGGATCACCGCAAGCAAGAAGCGTAACGATGCCTCTTCCCCTTCCTTCAATCTCTTCTTTTAATGACTCGCGGCTCAAGGGCGGCGGCGCTGATCTGCTGTTAGGATCCTAATTAGTATAATCGAGACAAGGGACACGACGCGAAGGTGTAACGACCAGGCAGGCGGAAGCAGGCGAAGGAAGAGCAGGAGAGAAGAGGGTCGTTGCTGCTTGCGCGCCACCTGCTGTCGGCGCCGCCATCTGTCGGGGGGACACTGCACCTCGGCCTCAATAAGAGACGATGATGACCGTACATTTGGAGGGAGAGACACCGTATTATCCCGGATCATGAGAGATGATGATAATCATAGCGTTTTCATCACTGCCAGGTGTCATAGAATAGACAAATCTAAAGAAAAAAGAAGAAAAAAAGGAAGACGAGAAAACAGACAGACATCTGTAAACTGTCGAGCATTCGAATCACGCGTATCATAAGCCAAAAAATGACAGTCATCAAAAGCTTCAGAAATGTGAAAACTCCGCAGCAGGCTACCTAAACGAGAACAATTAAAAGTTGCGAACCAAAAACTAGCGCCAAGAGTTTGAAGTGGACCGTCGTAGAAAGTTTAAAAAGGTAAAAGCGTGACCGAGAGAGAGAGATTACCTGAAGCTCGGTCGAGAGTGACCCGTTCGCAATGGGAGCCAGATGAAGGCGCAGAAGAGGCAGCGTGCAAGGGACGCAGTAGCATTAGTAGATCTTAATGTTAGTGGATACCTGCTGATGATGTCTGATTATCAAAGGCGAGGTGATGATTGGCTGTTGCGTGTTAGGTGATGACTGACTAGTATACACATATCCAGACAAGAAAAAAGTCGTTTTTCGGTAATTAACGCCGTATCGGTAAAACCAAAGACACTGTCACTCCCTAACAACTCAACTACCATTATCCCAAACATAATTATCCTTTAGGAGGGCTGCAGACACAAGCCACTAGCAGGCCGTGAAGAATTTCTCATTACGATTTTTTTTTCTCTCGAAGGACTTGGTGGTTTACCTTTGTGGTTGTGAGGCTGAGAAAGAGGGGGAACAGTATGTTTAAAAAAAGGATAAGATTTGTTTCTGGAACAGATTTCTGTTTGTCCTTCTACCCATTTTGTATACAGTTGGACTTCGGAAAAACAAAACCACACCCTTTTTTCTATCACTTTTCTCCCTATCACTCGTGGAAGTGGGGATGGGTCACGCCCAAGATCACAAGATACATCTATTGATAATTCATCTACTGATCTTGGTTACACCCAGGCCCCTTCTGGTCTTTCCTAACGACAGAAAGCGGAAATCTGGGACGAGTTTTTCCCTCTCTGGACGCCCATCACTAGCAGAATTAAGGTTTTGGGATGTGTGGAGGGAGAAGGTGAGAGGGAGGGGAGATAGAGAGAGAGAGAGAGAGAGAGAGAGAGAGAGAGAGAGAGAGAGAGAGAGAGAGAGAGAGAGAGAGAGAGAGAGAGAGACAGAGAGAGAGAGGGGGGGGGTGGAGAGGGAGAGGGAGAGACAGACAGACAGACAGAGAGAGAGAGAGACGTATCACAAAGATTCCACCACTCATTTCCCCCTTTAACAGAATATACGACAATTCCTCCGTATTCTCCTCCAGTTCATCAACATCCACAGCTCCCACAATGAAGCACGCAGCGGCCCTGTCCGAGAGGCGAAACCGCGACTCAGCGAAGCACTGCTGTTCCGGGAGACATGACAACCAGAAGGTCAGCCATTGTGCGGGACAGCGACAAGAACAGCCACAGGCCACACCCTCCCTGGCGCCCTCTCTCCCTCTCTCTCTTTATGCTCCCTTCCCGCCGTCAGGTAATTACTCTTTTTGGAACACTTTCATCTCCTGGTTATTTCTTATTACTATGATGTCAGATACTTCCGCCCTACCTCTGCATTTCACTGTCTCTGTCTGTCTATCTATCTCTCTATCTTCTCTTTCAAATTCATACACACACACACACACACACACACACACACACACACACACACACACACACACACACACACACACACACACACACACACACACACACACACACTTGTCTATTGATCTATCCCTTCTCCATGTCTCTCCAAGACATTTTAAAAGGCATTTCCTTCTCGCTTGCACCCTGTCCCGTGCCTCTTTCCCTGTCCCTTTTCCCCGAACCTCTTTCCCTGTGCCCTTTCTCCGAGCCTCTTCCCCTGTCCCTTTTCCCTGGGCCTCTTTCTTCCTGCTGCCAATTCCTCAACATACATCTTGTGTTCGTGACGCTTGCGAGGAGCCAGTGACTGACCTGCTGAGTGTGGGAAAAGTGCTCCATGCAATCTCTCGCAATCCTTAGTCCTCCCTCTTCGGTTCCCACTGATTATCTGCGCATGACTATTTTTTGCGTGTGTATATTGCATATCGGTCTGTCTATGTAAGTATCTATTAGTCTGTCTCTTTTTTTCTGATTCTGTTTCTGACTGTGACTCTCCCTGCTTCTGTCTTTCTCATTCTTTCTCTCTTCTCTCTCTCTCCCTCGGATTCGCTCTCAATATTTTATGTGTAGTAAAACGAAAAAAAAATCCACAAAAGAACCAAAGCAACAGCATTCTTTCCATATCAAAATCACAGAAATATTACCACACCCTTTTGACGCAGCAAGAGTAGGCCTACTTACTGAACTGGTGGTCACTCTTGGAGCAAATCGGGAGTTTCTTCGCACTTTTCAACTGTGACGTCATGAGCAACACCAGCGCCTTCGTGATCACACCGGCTGTCAACACCACTCCAAATGTGAGCAGGTAGGTGAACACCTGTACGAGAACAAGACCATAGATAGATAAGATAGATATGCCAATATAAGGCGTTTCATCAACTTTAAGCAATTCACTTTTTTTTAATCCGTGATTACCTAACAGACTTTATGATACACAAAATAACATTAAAATTAATAAAATAACAGAAAAAAATAAATACGAGTACCTAGTAGACTTCATATGCAATAATAATAATAATAACAATAATAAATAAACAAAAAATAAATGCGAGTACCTAAGGGTACTATCACACAATCGTTTTTTCCGTCAATTTCTGCTTTTCCGTCTGGAATTGAGGCTCTCCGCAAGTATCGTTTGCAAACGGAACGCCTCCCAGACGAAGACGGTTACGACCGTTTCCGTCTTGATCTAATTCTATTAATAAATTAGATAGGATGAGTGAATGTAAACGTAAGCTAATATTTTAGAACATTCGTATACACAATATACATCATCATATTTCTTTAAAATAACGTGATATGTATGAGAATGTTCGTGTGATTTCCGGGACCTCACTCCGACAGTGCCATGCTTGTTTACATGAATCAGACGATCTTCAAACGAAAATTCATTCGGAATTTTCCTATGAATTCGAAATTCGAAAGTTTAATACGAGAGTTCATTCGGAAACGCAAAAAAATGACGGAAAAAGTGATAGTGTGATAGGGCCTTAATAGTACCAAATATGCAAACAAAAAATCAAAAATCCCTTTCAAAACAATCATTTCCTTTCACCAGACGGCTTCGCTCTCTGGCCGAGGCAGCCCAGCCCTCCCACTCACCTTGAGGCATTTCACTGTGAACTCGAGGAACTTCTGGCCGTCTTCGGAGAGGGAGCTGTTGGACGGGGGCGTCGTGCGGAACACGTCCCATGCTTTGGTCTCTTGCACGGAGCGGCGGCTGCAACAGAGGGAGGAATGCGGTTATTCATCTGTTCGATCTCATTTTACGCTTTATTAATTGTCACCATCATCACCATTACCATCAACATCATCATCATCATTATTATTACTACTATTATTACACTTATCATTCTTATCGCTATCACTATAATCATTCTTATCATCCTAGCTCGAAGTTGGATTTTTGTATGCGTGGTGAGACGGAGCGTGGCTGGGGACTGGTGAATAAGGCTGCGAGTTTGGTTGTTTTAAAATAATTTTGTGGGCTTGGTCATGGCATTTTGAGTGTGATAGCTCTTGCTTGTGACACTCACTCTCTCTCTCTCTTCTCTCTCTCCCTCTCTCTCTCTCTCTCTCTCTCCTCTCTCTCTCTCTCTCTCTCTCTCTCTCTCTCTCTCTCTCTCTCTCTCTCTCTCTCTCTCTCTCTCTCTCTCTTCGCTCTCTCTCTTCGCTCTCTCTCTTCGCTCTCTCTCTCCGCTCTCTCTCTCCGCTCTCTCTCTCCGCTCTCTCTCTTCGCTCTCTCTCTCTCTCTTTCTCTTTGCTTCGCTCTCTCTCTCTCTCT
>NC_091557.1:24388560-24391060 GCF_042767895.1 Penaeus vannamei
AGAGAGAGAGAGAGAGAGAGAGAGAGAGAGAGAGAGAGAGAGAGAGAGAGAAAGTGGACAGAGAGAGGATAGACGGATAGACAAAGCGATAGACAGATGGGAGAACAGACAGAGACATTTAGAGAGACGGGGATAGAGCAAATGAAGGACAAAAACAGAGACTGCGATTGACTACAGGCCACCCCGCGCCATTCGAAGCCCGACCTCCGGTTAGAAGATTAATATGATTAATAAGATCGCTATGTTTATCAATTTATCTTTTTTGTATATGATGTCCCTCTACACATACGGCTTTGCATGAAAGCACGAGACAGTTGCTTAAACAAATTACGGTAGTTACAGTGATACCAATAAATGCTAATGATAATGATAACGTTAGTAGTAATAATTATGAAAATTATTACCCTAATGATAATAATACTGATAATAATAATAATAGTAATAATAATATCAATCTTAATTGTGATAATAACAATTAACAATGATAATGATAACAATAAAAATAATATCAACAATACTGCTAATGCTACTTATATAACTAGCATACTACCACCACTATTACTACTACCAATCCTAGTAATAATAACGGCGGAATTCACTGATCTGCAAATACCTGTTAAGAACGGACAAAATTCATAGTTCATAGCTGATCTCACTTTTTTCTATGCTCATTTCGCGCTAGTTCTTAATCTGAACTAATGAATGGTAGAGAGTAGGCCTACACGACACCCCTTTTTCACTTTCCCTTTGCAATGGACACACACCATCACGTTTCCTCATGGCACATTTCCACATCATACACGTTACATGATCACAAAATCATTGACGTCACGGACGGAGTGGATTTTATAAGAATCATAATTTGTGAATTATATATCATCGACGTTGACACACAAATCTTATCACCCGCATCTTATCGGCGGCTTGGAAAATCGTTTTGTCTTATCTGTGAACCGAAGTCGATGCCAGTTTTCAACACACGCAGGGTTTTCGGTTTTCGCAGAATTCTTGATCACGTGAACATGTGTGCATAAGAAAACGTACATACCCTCTCTGCAAATCTGCCACTTTATTATCTATCAATATGTATGATTATATCAGCCTTGGATACCGTAGAAGAAATACGTATGTTGGTATTTATTTATGCTGACGGTAAGTATTATCAGGTTAGCGATAAAGAATACAAAAAATGGAGGAAAACCATTGTAGTTCGAGGGAGAGGGAAAGGGAGGGGGAGGGGGGGAGCGAAAGAGGGAAGGGGGAAAATGAAAGAGAGGAAGATAAAAAAAAAATGAATGGGGGGGAGATATAGGGAGAATGGAATAGAATGGAGGGGATACTAGAGGGAAGGAGGAAAAAGAGGGAATGAAGAAAAGGAAGGGGAAGGGGGGAGCAGGTGAAAACAGATACAAAAGGAAGAAAAGAGTAGGGGGCTGGGATAGGGAAGGGAGAAGGGGGAAGGGTTGGATATCTGCACTTTGGGTGGATCGTGCTTGGCTGGGCGAGGGACCAAGGCTACTCCGACTCTCTCTCTCTCTCTCTCTCTCTCTCTCTCTCTCTCTCTCTCTCTCTCTCTCTCTCTCTCTCTCTCTCTCTCTCTCTCCCTCTCCCTCTCCCTCTCCCTCTCATCTCCTCTCTCTCTCTCTCTCTCTCTCCCTCTCCTTGTCTCCCTCTTTCTCTCAATCTTTCCCTTCTCTCTCTAACACATTTTCTCTCTGCATCTCACCCTCTCTCTTTCTCCATCTCACCCTCTCTCTTTCTCCATCTCTCCCTCTCTCTTCCTCCACCTTTCCCTCTCTCTTTCTCCATCTCTCCACCGTCTCTCTTACTCTATCTCCCCCTCTGTCTCTTCATCTCATCATCTCTCTTTCTCTATCTCTTCCTCTCTCTTACTCAATCTATCCCCATCTCTCTCCATCTCACTCTCCTTCACTCTCATATCTCTCTTTTCCTACCCCCCTTCCTCCTCCACTGCCCCCCCCCCCCGCCATCGCCGGAAGTGCCGCGACCCGGACCTTTGTCTGCAGGTTGACCTTATGACGCGACACCCAGCTGACCTTCCTCGCGGGTGAATCATTAAGTGTTTCTTGTCCCTTGTGTGGGTAGCCAGGTAGTCTGCACTTAAGTGTTTTATTAAATGTATGGGTCTGCGTGTCTGTCTGATTGGCCAACAATTTCATTTTTTTGTGTTGACGTGTTTTTATGTTAGTACTTATGTCTGTTTGTCTTTATCCATTTTTCATTAATCTTCTTGGGGTGTATTGATGTCTGTTTCATTTCCGATTGTCTGTGGGTATATATTGGTATATTTCTTTTTCTGTCTGTTATTTTGATCTGTGTTTATTTGTCTGTCTTGTTACTTCTCTGTCTTCCTGTCACATTCGTCTCTGTGTTTACCTACGCTACATCTGTCTGTGTTTGTATTTTAATAATTAGTCCGCCTCGATGTCTCGTTAAACAGACATAGAGCAAGAAAAAGGGGGAAAGAATAAAGCCAACA
>NC_091557.1:24396060-24401060 GCF_042767895.1 Penaeus vannamei
AGAGATGCTGGTTGGAGAGAGACGGGGGGTGGGGGAGAGGGGGAAGGAGAGATGCTGGTTGGAGAGAGACGGGGGGTGGGGGAGAGGGGGAAGGAGAGATGCTGGTTGGAGAGAGACGGGGGGTGGGGGAGAGGGGGAAGGAGAGATGCTGGTTGGAGAGAGACGGGGGGTGGGAGAGAGGGGGAAGGAGAGATGCTGGTTGGAGAGAGACGGGGGGTGGGGGAGAGGGGGAAGGAGAGATGCTGGTTGGAGAGAGACGGGGGGTGGGGGAGAGGGGGAAGGAGAGATGCTGGTTGGAGAGAGACGGGGGGTGGGGGAGAGGGGGAAGGAGAGATGCTGGTTGGAGAGAGACGGGGGGTGGGGGAGAGGGGGAAGGAGAGATGCTGGTTGGAGAGAGACGGGGGGTGGGGGAGAGGGGGAAGGAGAGATGCTGGTTGGAGAGAGACGGGGGGTGGGGGAGAGGGGGAAGGAGAGATGCTGGTTGGAGAGAGACGGGGGGTGGGGGAGAGGGGGAAGGAGAGATGCTGGTTGGAGAGAGACGGGGGGTGGGGGAGAGGGGGAAGGAGAGATGCTGGTTGGAGAGAGACGGGGGGGGGAGAGGGGGAAGGAGAGATGCTGGTTGGAGAGAGACGGGGAGAGGGAGGGAGGGAGAGAGGAGGAGGGTGGAGGGAGAGGGAGAGAGAGAAAGAGAAAAAGAGAAGGAATGGAGGGGGGGAGGGTGGAAGGAAGAAAAAAACACGAGTGAGAAAAAAAACACAAGATCAAAATAATAATAAAATTAAATAAAAAGAAAGGCAAAGGAAATCACGAAAACGGACAATAAAAAAGGAAGAATTTACATAAACAAGATCCTTTTCCGAGTTCACAAGACACCACGAACTTTCACTCCCATACAGATATGCGGTCGCTACTCCATACACTGTAACCGCAGGGAAGCTCCGCAAAACACACCGAAAACGAATCTGGAAAGTCGTTCACCGAGAAAGTTAAATGAGGAGTTATATAGTGAATATCGAGAGAAAATGAGAACGAGGTTAATAACAATAATGGTGAAAATGATAATAGCAGTAACAACGGAAAGAAATGTCATTGTGTTTGTTTTCTATCCATTAAAATTCTTGAAGACGCAGCAAAACATAATGTGAATGTAAAGGAAGTTATTTTAGAATTTTAAGTGAGCGCAATAGTTGTCAAGTGCACGCTCAATCGAGCTACGCGTTCTACATATTTAAAAGTATATACCGTATATTTTTTTTTCATTATTATTAGATGTCTCTTTCTTCCTATTCATTTCCTTGCATATATTCCTTTGCGTTTAATATTGCTACCAACCATATTGTATTGCCACTTTACGTACTTCAGTGTGCCGTTAGTGAGAGTGAAACGTCATGCAACTTTGACAGCGATGCATGACAGCTCTGCGCCCTCCCTCCTCCCTCCGTCAGGCTTGGGTAAGAGCCACCTTCATGACGGCAACCTTGACCTAATCGCAAGTACCTGTGCGTTTTTGTCAGCAATCACTAACTGGCATCCGTTCCTTCATCGGTGATCAAATATACACAATAGCACATCATAACTGCAGAAAATCTCAAGAAAATCATAGAAAAATTCGCTTTCGTTCGGAACGCGCTGCCGCCACACGCAGGGCAATAGAGTAAGAGCAGAGAGTCGCCTGTCACCATTGGTGTCCTCTCTGCCTGTTGTCTCGCGCAGTGACTCACCGCCCGCGCCAAGCCAAGGAGCCGCAGGGGTGTTCCGCCCGCGAGATAGCCGAGGTCCGGCCGCCCTTTCGCTGTTGGGCCATGACGCTAGGGTAGTCAGCTGCAAAGGCCTTCCACGCTTCAGTTTGTTGTACATAATGCTTATTTGTGCCACCGGCGATTTAGTTTCATCTAGGTTTACCTTACTGTTGGCGTGTTCTAGCGCATATGTTTGCAGGTGTACTTGTAAATTCTTTCTCAGTCATGTCCTGTATGGCTTTGGCGAAGAGACGTCCCCCACACCCACCGCCCACAACGCCTTAGTAGCCTCAAGGATGGGCGTGGGCTTGGGTGCCCCCTCACCATCTTCGGGTACTACTAGATCCGGGTGGAGTCATTTCGATAGCATCAGAAAAGCTTGTACGAGGACATAGGGCAGGGTTTGCCGATGGACAATGTCCTTGCTGTTATGTTCTTGTTTTTCTTTTACTGTAATTACTGGAAGAAATCCTCGTGGTCGTAACTCAGGGATTATTGTGGTAATCTCCTTCATTTTATGGCGGTGATATCCTGCAGCTATTCGCCGAGGTAGAGTTTGCAACATGCTGGACATACCGCCCTGTCTGAGCTGTTCTCTCATCGACGAAGTTTTCAAGAACGATGGAAGTTTTTCAGACGACAAAGGGAACCGAAGAAAAAAGAAGAGTAAGTGGTACCAAATAAAGATGCTATGTAGAAAGAGAAAAAAGAGCGAGGAAACACGCGAAACCGCCGAACGAAGCTAACAGCGAAAGAAAGAGAAGCGAAAAGAACGAAGAAGAGCAATGAGGTGAAAGAGCAGATGCAGCGACGCAGCCACGGGGAGGACGTAGGCGGGACGACCCTGGTCAGACACGGCGACGCGTTTCCGTGCACTCACCCTCGAGACATTCCCTCCCATTTCCTATTCACCTCCTTCTAAGGCTTTTATACACGGTCGACGGATCCCCTGCTGGTCTTTCCTCATACCCCGCGCCGTCACTAAATGCCATTTCCTTACGAATTTCATCCCAAGAGAAAATTAAAATATTCTTTTTCCCGTCTGCCCGTCTGGCTTTCTGCGTCTCCCCTTTTTTTTTTCTCCGTAAATGGACTTCCTATTTCGTTTTATCGTGTGATTCTCCTACCTACATGCAGCAAAGAAAGATATTATATTTATCATTTTCATTACTCCAAAAGCGCGTATGCAAACAGGTGCTTGGCACATAGGGTGGACGTGGGCACACTCGGTGAGAAGTGGTTGACTGTTGTGGACTTTGCGGTTGATCCAGACAATGGAAAAGGTTATGCAAGGCCGTTCGACCGCCGCAAGGGTGTGTGGTGGAATTCGGAATCTGTGACTTGTGCTGGGAAAGAACATCATTACAGATATTTTTGTGGCGACTTCATGGAATGCGCAGCATATCCCATGGAGAAACTACTTTTTCTACCTAACAAAACCGCCTGTCCTTAGAAGAGAAAAAAAAGTGGAAGAAATGTTGACAAGGAAAGAGAGGTGTGCTGCATCAGCGCCGTCGTGAAAGGTTAGACACGCACGCGGGACAAAACCCTTTCGACGCCCGGCATCTTTTTATTACCAAACACAACAAAGTCCTTCACGTTAACGCAATTAAATAGAATTCGCCAGAAAAACTCGGAACACAGAAAAGTCACACGTCAGGTCTCGAACCATTGTTGAAGTTTGTTGTTGGGTTTTTGAGAGACTTCGAAGGTCGGGTTTGAGTGAGTCAGCCGGGCGGGGCAGCGTTGACTCGCGCGCGACCGTTTCGGCGGGCAAATGTCGGCCGATTTATTAATCGAAATGGTGGCTGAGATTAAATTGAATATATAAACACATATTCACAACACATACGGAAACATAAATGTGTGTGCACACACGGATAGCTTTTACGCTATTTGCTTGTGTTCGGATACGTACGAAATATTGGAAAATATGCACAATTATTTAAAATGATCGATGAAAAGCAAAAAACCTGGAACATATTTCCAATCCAAGGAAGGGCTAGTGAAAGGGGAACGAATCTATGCAATACCCGGTATCATACCAAGGCAGAAGAGTGAAGTTTCCCGATTTTGTGAGGAGCGTCAGTAACGGTGTTGACCACTTGATGGCAACACATCGTCAAGGCTGACCACCTCCCCAACACTTGTCAGGAATCAGGACTTCTCAGGAAACCGTTCGCATGATCTGCGCAATTCACAAATGTGTGTTCGTTTCGAAGCCTTTTCGACAATAAGAACACTATTTCATTATACGGTTATGATTGTTTTGATGCCATTTCAACGATAAGCACATTATTTTATTTTCACATATACGGTTATTTCTAAAACGAAACATTGAAATTCTGTTTCCTTACTATTGAATTTATTTTGAGATGAATACACCTTACTATCATCTCTAAGTGAAAAGTTCCTTCAATGAATTGTTCATTTGACACAAAAGAATCTAATGGTAGAATTAGGTTAGTCGTGAGATCCAGCGAAGGGAGTGGAGAGGGGGAGGGCGAGGAAGAGGGGGAGGGGGGGCTTTACCTGAACCTGGACCCCCCATCTTCCTGTCGTGACCCGTAAATGCCATCGACCTACCCTGGTCACTTGGTCGCGAGATCTGGCGATAACAGGAGTAGCTATTTTATCAGTGAATATGCTTATCGCTCTTATCGCTGTTAAAATTCATTAATATATCACTGTGTTCATTACAATGTCTCATTAGTATTGATATTGGCCACTGGTATTTTCATTGTTGCCATCGTTGCTATTTTTCAGAATAGCAATGTCAGTTTATCATTAATGAATATTCAATATAATCTAACATCACTGTCGGATCAAAATTCAGTAAGTTATTTCAAGATATCAAACAGATGAGCACTATAGTCCGCCATGACAACTGTCTGAAAATATGGGTTCTGGCTCCGGTTTAGAGTCTGTAAATAAGACATTATCAACTACCTTTTTCCTAGCCAGTCGGTCACGCACCGGCTGAACAATATATAGAATTAGTGGAAATTTTCTATAATATCAGTTAAAAGAAATACTTCCTATATTAACATCAACTGATTGCATCCAAGCTAAAAGCAAAAAATTCCGCCACTGAATTGATTACAGCGCTTGTATTTCATTTGATGAAAGATGTTCAGTCGCTGTTGGTAAATAAGTCAGTTCATTTATCGAAATAAATGCTCATAAAGTCCAAAATTCCGCTAATGCATTTGAAGACGAGAAATAGAAAATAACCGAAGGTAAAATTGAATAAAAATAGCT
>NC_091557.1:24433560-24436060 GCF_042767895.1 Penaeus vannamei
ACACACACACACACACACACACACACACACACACACACATACACACACACACACACACACACACACACACACACACACATATTGTGTGTATGTATATGTGTGTATGTGTGTGTGTGTGTGTGTGTGTGTGTGTGTGTGTGTGTGTGTGTGTGTGTGTGTGTGTGTGTGTGTGTGTTTGTGTGTTTGTGTGTGTGTGTGTATGTACTTATAAACATCAAATTACATGATAAATAAAGGCCACTATGACAACACTCAGATGCAAAAAATCAAAATCGTAAGCATTGCCTTTGCTAGAAAAGGGGAGGAGAGCAAACAGAGGAAAAGGGAAGGAAGGAGAGCAAACAGATGAAAAGGGAAGAAAGAGGGAAAAAGTTTAGTAGGGAAGGGAAGGTGGGGAGAGGGGAGGGAAAAGGGAAGGAGGGGAGAGGGGAGGGAAAAGGGAGTATGTTGCCATGTAGAGGGTCACACAAATAGTTTGGCACATGTTACACATTCACTGTGTGCACCACAATACTTCCTTTTCTTCTTTTTCTCTCTCTTCTTTCTTCTCTCTCTCCTCTTCTTTCTCTCCTCTTATTTCTCTCCTCTTTTCTTTCTCTCCTCTTTTCTTTCTCTCCTCTTTTCTTTCTCTCCTCTTTTCTTTCTCTCCTCTTTTCTTTCTCTCCTCTTCTTTCTCTCCTCTTCTTTCTCTCCTCTTCTTTCTCTCCTCTTCTCTCTCTCTCTCTCTCTCTCTCTCTCTCTCTCTCTCTCTCTCTCTCTCTCTCTCTCTCTCTCTCTCTCTCTCTCTCTCTCTCTCTCTCTCTCTCTCCCTCTCCCTCTCTTCTCTCTTTCTTTCCCCCTCTCTTTCTTCCTCCCCATCCATTATTTCAGCTTTTTACTGTCTTACTTGGTACACATACTAGCTTATATATTTGTGGGTTTTTTTTATCATACATTTTATTTTATGCCATTGATATTTTTTATCATGATATATAGTTAATTATATTGTATTATGGTAGAGACGTTTATTAGTTGGTAAAAGGCAGTGGATATGTGAATTACAAAAATATTTATGGATAGATCCATAAATATTTTTTGGAAAATATTAGTTCAATTTAGGAAACTAAAGAAAAAGTAAAAGAAACGAAAGTAAAGTGTATGTGTATTGGTAGACCCCTGCCATACTGATATAATTTTGTAACATTTGTCCGAGAACCTTTGTGGTGACATCAGCAACAGTTTCTCTTAGAATAGCCCAAATGGCGTATGTGAGCTTTTATAGTAGTCTTGCCGAGGGAAGAGGCATCAGGAGAGGTTATTTTAGTCTTTCTTCCTCATCTGCCCAAACCTGTAACGGGCAGAACGTGTGGAGAAAACGGAGAGCCCTGCCAGCTACAATGTTGAAAGTATTATGTAAAAAAAAAAAAAAAAGAAAAAAAAAATGAAATTGAGTAAATTTACACATACAGTCAGTAGGTGCCAATGTGCCTGCTGGGAGACCTATTTGTAGAGCAGATTGGGATGGTAGATAGTGCTTGGTGACGTTTATCGATAAAGAATGTGGTAATTTGTTTCAGAGGAATGGGATGAGGAAGAGAGGAAAGAAAGAGTAAAAGGGAAGTATAGAAAAAGAAGAGGAGATATAAAATGATGATTTATTAATCTTTAAAACTAAGAGATGCCAGCGCACACCTCCTGTAGGTCAGAACCTAGATGCATATACACATATAGAGATGTGCAAATACATTGACATGTGTACTGACATTTTGTGTGTGTGTGTATGCAATTATTACCTATCACTAATATAAACAGGGGAAAAAAATAAGGCACAGATATGGAAAGCTCATGTGTTAAAGAATATATAGTAATATCACACAATCATAAACTCATGTTAAAGTTGTAGACATCCATACACACACCTGGAAGCCAGATCTTAGACGCACATATATATACATGCACAAAGACCGACAGATACATCTACGTGAGTGTAGACATACATGTGCCCATGAATACTAACAAGCACAATTACAAACCAGAAAGAAATCAAAATATAGCACAGGCAGAAATAAGTTCCTGTGTTAAAAATAAGAAAGATATCACATAAGCAATCAGACTCATCTTAAAGCTGTAGATTGTGTATTATTCCCCTAAGCAAAGTTCATTGAGTACATTAAGCCCTCAGGTATGTTGGGAATGTTAAAGGATATAGACCAGAGATGAGGTTGACCCACAGATGACATTTAAGTGTGCAAGGAATATTTTGGAGAGTGTCACCAGCAGGCCACAGCCCAAGGTCTGGTTGTCCTGTTCACTATTGTATCTCAGTGGAACTGTTGTGGAATCTTATTGCTCGTGTTCCTTTGTGTGGTGCTGAGTGTCTGGGTTGTCATTATTATAAGTGGTGGTGTTCCCCTGATGGATGTGTCAGAAATTTAAACCATTAAATCAGACACTTGCTGGAAGAGGTGAGAGACAAAGCTTCAGTATTGCTCTAGTGTTTTTTTTTTTTTTTTTTTTTTTT
>NC_091557.1:24441060-24446060 GCF_042767895.1 Penaeus vannamei
GTTATTACTATATTCCACAGAACCAATATTATGTCTATTTTGCAGTATTGATCTTATATTAGGGAATCATTGATCATAATTAAGAGTAATGCATTTAGAATATTATAGTTAAGCCATTGATTTCAGTATGGTAGCTCCTCAAGTACATATGTTTTGGGATTGCAATAGGCTTGCCTCAAAATGATTTAGTGTTGTTTGGTTTGACTGGGTGCATTGTTAAAATACTCTAAGCAACTACTTTTGAAAAAAAATCATTTTGTTGAGAGTTGGTTAGTTTTGTCTATATATATTGACAATAAAATTATCTTCCTCAAAGAGAGAAATTATTCAAAATTTTGTGATATCATTTGTTTGTTGTGATCAACAAACCAGCTTATCAGCTGCCAACAAAACTTTTTTCATACTTGGCAGCCATAGTCAGTGATTTACTGAAAGCTAGCCTATACCATATACATATTGGGACCAAGCCTGGTGTGAACTGAGATTGCAGCCAATGAGCTATTATCTGTCTTTTTGTAACTTATCTGGTTAGAAGGTTTTTAAGTCTTGTTCCGAGTGTATTATGAATTGTTTCTCAGCAAGAGGTATATAATTTTTTTTTCTTTTCTCCTTCTTTTGAAGCCCAGACAGGAAAGAGAGCCAGAATGTTTTGATTAAGTAATTGTACTCTTTTGTGCAAGTGTTTTATAAGTATTACATTTGATAATTGTATTAAATTTCAATATCAGAAATTTTTCTCTTTCATCAGTTGAGTTTACAGATAGGAATTATGTACAAAAAAGGTGTTTATCCAGTTAATTAGAAAAATTTGCTTGTGTACCCTTAACTTAGCTAGCAACAAAAGAGGAAGTTGGGACAGAAAGCGTATTGAACTCCTGCCTCATATTTTGAAGATTGTTTATTTGGTATTGATCCTGTGTGGTATTGGTAAACAAGTTTCTCCGATATCCAACAGCCGGACACAGCTAATGTTTGTTTTAGAATTATTGTAGAACACCTGCCACTGGTGCCCTTTTTCTCTTATTTTTATTTTTTATTTTTTTTATGAATTTTTTGTCATAAAAGTGTAGTTTGCTATGAGTAATCACCATTAACTGATGTTATTTTTCAGAGAAAGAAAAAAAAAGGAAGGTAACTCTTTATTCTTTAATTTTATTTTCATTCACAAAAAAATGGAAAGGAAGGAAGGAAAGAAAGAAAGGAAGAAGGAAAGGAAGGAAGGACTGAAGGACGGAAGGAAGGGAGGAAGGAAGGGAGCAAAGGAATGAATATATCAAAATGAATGAAAGAAGGAAAAGCAACTAGTATGGAGCCATTATGAAAGTTATTGACCAACTTGGCACTCCTTGCAAGTTATATTTACCAAAACAATAAAATTCTGTCACTAAGGTGCCAGATTTATCAGATTAATGTTTGGCAATCGGGGAACACAATTAAACTGCCTTTAAGTGGATATTTGATACAAAATCAAGATGGTGGTGTTTGTTAAGGAAAGGTTAATGGATGGAATCATTAGTTTGACTAAAATGAATATCTGCTGTGTTTCCTGAGTAAAGAAATTAGAGTTATTTTTTATACAGTGTTTATATAGGATTGTTTGTCGTTCATGAGAGTAAATATTGTTGGGGCCACATGGTGCTTTGGTGTTGATGTTGTGGGTGTGTGTAACTCCCCTAATCTTCACAGTCTTTTAACAGACCATTGCCCTTTGATGCTTTTTGCCTTCTTCCCATTTTTGGGTTTCTTTTTTTCCTCCTTCTCCTCCTCTTCTTCCTCTTCCTCCCCCTCTTCCTCCCCATCCTCCTCCCCATCCCCTCCTCCTCCTTCTCCCCCTTCCCCTCCTCCTCCCCCTTCCCCCCTTCCTCCTTCTCCTCCTCCTCCTCTTCCTCCTCCGCCTCCTCCTCTTCCTCCTCCCTCTCCCCCTCCTCCTCCCCTTCCTCCTTTTCCCCCTCCTCCTCCCCCTTCCTCCTCCTTCCTCCTCCCCTGCTCCTCCTCCCCTTCCTCCTTTTCCTCCTCCTCCCCCCCCCCTTGCCCCATTTCTCCTCCCCCCCTTGCCCCCTTCTCCACTGCCCCTTTTCCTCCTCCTCCTCCCTCTTGCCCCTTTTCCTTCTCCTCCTCTTCCCTCCTTCCTCTTCCTCCCCCCTCTTCCTCCCCCCTTCTCTTCCTCCTCCCCCCTTCCTCTTCCTCCTTCCTCCTCCACCTCTTCCTCATCCTTCCTCCTCCTCCCTCCTCCTCCTCCTCCTACTCCCTCCTCCTCCTCCTCCTCCTCCCCATCCTCCCTCCTCATCCTCATCCTCCCCTCCTCTTCTTCCCCCCTCCCCTTCTTCCCCCCTCTCCCCTTGTCCTCCTCATCCTCCCCCCTCTCCCTCCTCCCCCTCCCCCCTCTCCTCCTCCCCTTCCTCTTCTTCCCCCCACCCCCTTGTCCTCCTCCTCCCCCTTGTCCTCCTCCTCACCTCCTCCCCCCTTATCCTCCTCCTCACCTCCTCCCCAACCTTTTCCCCTCCTCCTCCCCCCTCCTCCTCCCCCCCCCTCCTCCCCCCTCCTCGCCCCTCTCCTCTTCGTCCCTCTCTCCTCTTTGCCCTCCTCTTCCCCCTCCTCTTCCCCTCCTCCTCCTCCCCCCCCTCCTCTTCCTCCTTCCTCCTCCTCCTTCCCTCATCCTCCTCATCCTCCTCTTCCCCCCTCCTCATCCTCATCCTCCCCCTCCTCTTCTTCCCCCCTCCCCTTCTTCCCCTCTCCCCCCTTGTCCTCCTCATCCTCCCCCCCTCTCCTCCTCCCCCTCCTCTTCTTCCCCCCTCCCCCCTTGTCCTCCTCCTCCCTTGTCCTCCTCCTCCCTTGTCCTCCTCCTCCCCCTTTTCCTCCTCCTCACCTCCTCCCTGTCCTCTTCCTTTCCTCCTCCCCCTCTTCCTCTTCCTCTCCTCATCCTCCCCCCCTTCTCTTCCCCTCCTCTTCCCCTCCTCCTCCCTCCCCTCCTCCTCCCCCCTCCTCTTCCTCCTCCTCTTTCTTCCTCCTCCTCTTCCCTGCTAAAAAATTATTTGATTCTCCTCCTCCCTCCTTCTCCTCCTTCTCTTCCCCCTACCCCTCCTCTTCCTCCTCCTCCTCCCTGCCCCTCTCCTCCCCTCTCCTCCTCCCCATCATCGTCGTCGTCATCGTCGTCGTCATCATCATCATCATCATCATCATCATCATCGTCATCATCATTGTCATCATCATTGTCATCATCATCATCATCATCATCATCATCATCATCATCATCATCATCATCATCATCATCATCATCAATAATCATCTGCCTTCTCCTCTGCTCCCCTTCTACACCTTCCTCCTCCCTCCTTTCTCCTCCCTTATCATCATCATCATCATACATCATCCATCATCCCTCTTCATCTCTATCTCTATCTTCGTCCCCATTTCCGTTTCCGTCTCCGTCTCCATCTCTGTGTTAATCATCATCATCATCATCATCATCATTATCGTCAATCATCATTATCATCAATCATCATCATCAACATCATCATTATCATCATCACTCCTCCTCCTCCTCCTCCTCCTTCTCCTCCTCCTCCTCCTCCTCCTCCTCCTCCTCCTCCTCCTCCTCCTCCTCCTCCTCCTCCTCCTCCTCCTCTTATACAGAGAGAGCTGTATAAGAGTTTTTGTTTTGTTTGTTTTGTCTTCCTTAAAGTGAATTTTTTTCCCCTTCATTCAAACTAATGTCCATTTGTGTGAGAGAGAGTACGTAGTAGGACAATGGAGTCTTTCAAGTTGATGGCATAAAATTCTCACACTCTATGTTTCAGTTGCATTTATTATATTCATTGCAGGTGAGGCACCTTTGTATCTTGTAGAAAAAAGGTTGTCCAGTTTTACGTGATATTTAAGAAACTACATTAGGATCACATTCAGTTCTCTTCTCTCCTCATTTTCTTTCCTTTTTCGCCTGTGTTTTTTGTCACGGTTCGTAGCTAGCTTGCTAGTGTGATTGAATGTTAATTCTGTATTATGAGGTTGGTGAGTTGATGAAAAATACTGTTGGAGTTGTCATTCTGATTGCTCTCAGTTGGCATTTTGTCGTGAGATCCAGAATGAGAGTGTGGTGGCATGATTTATCTCATAAATCAGGTGCTTGCTCTCTCATCTAATGAAGCAGTTAAAGATGATCTAGATTATGGTATTGTTATGACTCATGACTAGCTACCTCTTTGGAAACATGTAAATAGCTGCTGTAGAAAGAAAGAGAGAAAGAAATTAATTAGGAGAGAAATGGGGACCTGTTACTCTTAAAATGTTCAAGATGACTTTTTACACTTTTAAAATATGTAAGTGCTCTGAGTCATTCAAGGAAGACATCAGCAGAATTAGTTTGAGTTTGGGTCAGATGACATGAAGAGAAGGTTTAGAGCATTAGTGAATACTGAAATGGTTTTAATGACAAACTCAGATCCTTTGCAGTGAAATGTATGTAATTTGGATCAGGAATTATTTTTCTGTGCTTAAATGGTACATATGGTGCTGTACATCTTGTTTTTAAGGCCTTGTTGAGCACAAACCCAAGATTAATGAGGTGTATGTGTATTTATATCTCTGTCTCACACAGAGTACAAATCATGCAAAATGCAGTATCATAGTGATTTATTATTATTTTTTTTTTCCTGTTTTGATATGCTAATATGTTGACCAGGGTAAAGGGTGATATGCAATTCTATATCTTTTTATGACTTATTGAATACTCCTCTAATAATGTTGATCATCATATCATTATTATCATAATCACCATCCTTATCATTGTTGTTTTTGTCATCATCATCATCATTGTCATCATGAAAAATCAACATCATGATAAATCATTGTCATCATGAAAATTTATCATCATCATCACCATCATCATCATCATCATCATCATCATCATCATCATCATCATCATCATCATCATCATCATCATCATCATCATCATCATCATCATCATCATCATCATCATCACCACCACCACCACCATCATCATCATC
>NC_091557.1:24453560-24458560 GCF_042767895.1 Penaeus vannamei
GGTAGGGAAGGGAAGGGAGGGGAAGGGAAGGGAAGGGAAGGGAAGGGAAGGGAAGGGAAGGGAAGGGAATGAGGAGAGAAAGAAGGGAGAACAGAAAGGGTGAAGGATAGAGGAAGGAAAAGGAGGTAGTAAGGAAGGAGGGTAGGAGGGGGAGGGAAAAGGGCAGGTAGGTAAGGTAGTAAAGAAAGAAAATAAGGAAGAAAAATGGCAGAGTGGAGGGAAGAGGGAGGGAACTGTGTTGCGTGACCGGGTGTGAGTTATCGGGTGTGTGAAGTGTGTGTGAGACAGTGGGTTGTTATTCCTTGGGGACGTGATTAGGAGGAGGAGGAGGAGGAGGAGGAGGAGGAGGAGGAGGAGGAGGAGGAGGAGGAGGAGGAGGAGGAGGAGGAGGAGGAGGAGGAGGAGGAGGAAAGGAAGAAAGGATTACAGAGTGAAGGCAAGTAGGGGAAAGATAAAAAGAAAAGGGAAGGAGAATAGGAAGAAGGGAGGAAAGGAAGGAAAGAAAACAAGAAAAAGAAACGAAACAAAATCAACAGAACCGAAAAAACAAAAACAAGACAACTGAAGAAATAAAACACGAACGGAAGAGTGAGAAAAAATAGATTAAGTCAGATCAGTACAAAAATAAAATGAGAAGATTCAAAATATGGCAAACCAAACAAAACGAAAGCAAAGAAAAAAAATATATAAACAATAATAATGAAAATGAATTGATAAATAGATAAAGAAACAGCAAATATCCATCTTCCCGACCTGAACCAAAATGAAAACTCCAAAAGAAAAGAAAAAAGAAAACAAGACAAAAAAAAAAAAGAAAAAAAACAGCGATAAATAAACATCAGGGCGTTAATCCCGACATTCATATTGGGCTCAGGGTGTTGAGCGCATTCAGAATCCATCCTTATGTCAACAGCTCCTTCGCGTTTCGTTAGAAGAAAAAGCAGACAAACCAATAAACAGAGAGAGAGAACTATTTTGCGACCTCGATAAACTGTACAGGTTTGATTAGGAGTAAAATATGAAATCTCAGTTTCGAAAAAAAAAGTGAAAGAACATGGGAAATTAGAAAGAAGGAAAAGGAGTAATTCGAGAGGAGAGCAAAGAAGGAGAACAGTAGAAAGAAAGATTAGAGTGTGAGAGAGAGAGAAAGAAAGAGAAAAAGGGAAAAAAGAAAAAAATGGAAGAAAAGAAAAAAGGTAAGAAAGAAAGAACGAATGAATGAATAAAAGAAAGAGACACAGAGGCAGAGAAAGAAAGAAAGAGAGAGAATAATAGTTCCGTCGCCCCAGGGGCCGTGGGCGTGGCAGTGTGGGCGGAGGACACATGGCACGACATTGATTTTACTCCCGATTGGCAAATTCGGGACGCTGTGTTATTTCGCCCCCAGGGATTAGGTGACGGGGCGGGAGGGGGAGGGGGAGGGGAGAAAGGGAAATGGAAGGAGGAGGAGGAGGAGAAGGGGAACTCTCCTTCTCTCCCTCTCCTTTCCTACCCTTTCGTCCTCCTTCCTTTTCCCTCTCCCTCTCATCCCTCGTTCCCTCCTTCCATCCTTCCATCATTCTCTCACCCCCCCCCCCCTCGAGCCGTATTCATGTTGACATATGTAAAAAAGGTATGAATGAAAATCAATAGGTTCACAATACAAGAGATGTATTTTTGACGAAGATGTATTCGAAACCGGTCAAATACATCTGTTGAATTGTGAAGATCTTCATTCTCATTCATACCTTTTCCACATCTCTCTTCCTCCTTCGCCCCTCCTTCCTTCTTGTCCCTCTCCTCCTCCTTCCTTTTTCTTTCTGTCTTCGTAATCTCCCTCCCTCTCCCTCTCCTCCGCCCCCCTCTCTCTCTCTCTCTCTCTCTCTCTCTCTCTCTCTCTCTCTCTCTCTCTCTCTCTCTCTCTCTCTCTCTCTCTCTCTCTCTCTCTCTCTCTCTCTCTCCCTCCCTCCCTCTCTCCCTCCCTCTCCCCCTCCCTCTCCCTCCCTCCCTCCCTCCCTCCCGTGATGGGTTTCCTGCATTGTATCGGTTTCGACTCGTAATCAGCCCATAAGGGAGGGGATCAGACAGAAGTTTCCGGCGCTTTTAGTATTAACTTTTTCTCCATCATCTCGCCCCCTCTCCTTCTCTCCCTCTCCTCTCCTCTCGCTTCCTCTCCCTCCCTCTCCCTCCCTTTTGCCCCCTCTCCTCTCTCCTCACAGTTTTCCCCTCCAACCTCCCGTTTCCTTTGCCTCATTCCACTCGCTGCCTCCCCTCTTCCCTCTCGGTTTCCCCCTCCAACCTCCCATCTCATTTGCCTCCTCTTGCTCACCCTCTCCTCTCCCTCTCCTCTCCCATTCCTCGCCCTCTCCTCTCCCATTGCCTTTACCCATACCCTCGCTCCTTGTTTCCAAAGGATCAGTCACCTTGTGAGGATATTTGCTGATAAAAGGCAGGTTACAATTATAAGTTGTGTGATCCTTCAGCAAGAAAATCAGGGTGGGGGGTGGGGGGATGGGGGAAGCGGTTTTCTTGCTGACTTGTGCCTTTTTGGGGAACTATAATTGTTCCCTTCTTTTCTCTCTCCCTCTAACCTTCCCCTCCCTTCGCCTCTCCTCTCTCTCTCCCTCTCCTCTCTCTTTCTCCCCCCTCCTCTCTTCCCCTCTCCTTACCTCTCATCTCCCTCACCTTCTCCATCTCCCTACTGCCTACTCCCATTCCCTCTCCCTCTCCCTCTCCTTCTCCCTCTCCCTCTCCCTTTCCTACTCCACCTCTCCCTCTCCCTCTCCTTCTCCCTTTCCCTTTCCTTCTCCCATTTTCCTTGACCCTCCACACAAATCTACCCCAGTCAACACATCAAATTAGAGCGTGATAATTTGTTGATTAAATTTATTTGAGTCAATAAATCACTATTTCCTCCCATTCTTTCAACCCTCTATCTGTGCATCCACATCCGTCTTCGAGTCCCTCCGCCTCCTTGTGTCCTCTTCCTTCCTTTCTACCTGCTTTCCTGCCTTCCTTCCTTCGTTCCCTCTCTTGTCCCTCCCTACCTCTCTCCCTCCTTCCTTCCTTCCTTCCTCCCTCTCTCTCCCTCTCCCTCCCTCTCTCTTTCTCTCTCCTTATCTCTCTCTCCCTCCCCCTCCCCCTCCCTCCCTCCTTCCCTCCCTCTCTCTCCCTTACTCCCTCTCAGTATTACCTGTTGTCGCCAGCGTGCTGTGAAGAGGCACAATTACCATCCGTATCGTCAGGCAGTATTTATTATTGGCCATTCTCAGCCAAGTGAAGTCAGTATTAAGCGAAGTCAGCATCAAGTAAAGTCAATATTAAGCGAAATCAGTGTTTGGCGAAGTCAGCATTAAGCGAAGTCAGCATCATGTGAAGTCAATATGAAGTGAATTCAGCATTAAACTAAAGTCAGCATCAAATGAAGTGGTCAGCATCAAGTGAAGTGAAGTCAGCATTAAGCAAAGTCTGAAATTAAGCGAAATCAGCATCGAGTGAAATCAATATTAAGCGAAGTCAGCATGAAGCGAAGTCGACTAAGCATGATGAACGCGGATATGGCTCGGCAAGTGGAGGAACGCAATAAACTATTATATAAGGGAATGTCTTGGGCAGTAAGTAAAGGGGGGGGGGGGCTGTGTGGCGCTGGCGGAGACAAATGGCTTAGCCGCGTGAATCCGCACCATATGCGGGGTAGCTGAAATGGTGATCGGCATGTGTGCGAGTTTTTGTGTTTGTGTGTGTTTTTTATAGATTTTTTTTTTTGAGTGTGTTTTTTATAGATTTTTTTTTGTGTGGGTGTGTGAGTGGGGGGTGTATACGGCTTGAGTACGTTTTTAGACTTTTTGTGTGCGTGTTGGTGTTTTTGTGCCTTCCTTCTTTCGTGTCTTCACTGTTTCCCTCCTTTCCTCCCTCCTTCCCTTCCTACCCTCCCTCCTTCCCTTCCAACCCAACTTTCCTCCCTCCTTTCCTTCCTTTCTTCCTTTTCCCCTTTCCTCCCTTCCTTTCTTCCTTTTCCCCTTTCCTCCCTTCCTTTCTGCCTTTTCCCCTTTCCTCCCTTCCTTTCTTCCTTTTCCCCTTTCCTCCCTTCCTTCCTTTCTTCCTTTTGTTTTCCCTCCCTTCCTCCCTTCCTTCCTCCCTCCCTTCCTTCCCTTCCCTTCCTCCCTTCCTTCCCTTCCCTTCCTCCCCTTCCCTTCCTCCCTTCCTTCCTTCCCTTCCCTTCCCTCCGTTCCTCTCGTGAATGTATACGACAGGGGGGGGGGACGAAGGAGAGCCTCGTCCCCCTGCAGCCCAGCAGCTGACGGTCCTCTAGCGCCCGTCAGTGTCGACCTCCGCCGCACCATGAAGTTTTATGGCAAGGAGGGAGCAGGGGGGGGGGGGGGGTGGCAGCGGTGCAGGTGAAGAGGGGGAGTGAGGGGGGGGGGAAGGTGAGTGGAGTGGGTGGAAAGTGGGGGAGGGGATGGAAGGGGGTGGAGGGGATGGAAGGGAGTGGAGGGGGTGGAAGGTGGTGGAGTGGATGGAAGGGGGGGAGGGGATGGAAGGGGGGGAGGGGATGGAAGGGGTGGATAGGAAGGGAAGGGTGGAAGAAGGTTGAGAAGGACAGCAGCGCAGGTAAAGAGGATGGGAGGAACGTGGGTGGAAGGCGGTGAATAAGATAGAAAGGGCGGAGGATGATGAAGAGGGGAAGAAGGTAGGAGGGGGCGAAGAGGTTAGAGAGGGTGGGAGAAGGGGAAGAAGGTGTAGAGGGAAGGAATGGCGAGGAGAGTGAAGAGGAGAAGAAAGAGGGAATAGAAAAGGAGGAGGGGGTATTAGAAAGGGTGGAAGAGATTGAAGAGAGAAGAGGTGGAGAGAGGGTGGGAAAGGTGGAAGAAGATGGACAGGGGAAGAGGGGAGAAAGGTTGGAGAGTAAGAAAGTGGAGAGAGTGAGGTGGTTGAAGAAAATAGAAGGTGGAGTGAGGAAAGAGGAGAATGGGGGGGGAGGGCTTTTAGAGAGGGTGAAAGTGCCATCTTCTCATTATTAT
>NC_091557.1:24461060-24466060 GCF_042767895.1 Penaeus vannamei
GCACACGTACACGTACACACGCACGCACACGTACACGTACACACGCGTACGCACGCACACGTACACACGCACACGCACGCACGCACACGGACACGCACGCACACGTACACACGGACACGCACGCACGCACACGTACACACGGACACGCACGCACGCACACGTACACACACACACACACACACACACACACACACACACACACACACACACATTTATGTTATGTGCAAAAGCGGATGATATTTATAAGTTGAAGTTACGTAGACACTCTGGCACCCGAAAATGTGTTTCCTGAAAGCATGTGCATGGGCGTAGGCGTATGTGCGTGGGCATGGGCTTGTGTGCGTGGGCATGGGCGTGTGTGCGTGGGCATGGGCGTGTGTGCGTGGGCATGGGCGTGTGTGCGTGGGCATGGGCGTGTGTGCGTGGGCATGGGCATGTGTGCGTGGGCATGGGCGTGTGTGTGTGGACATGGGCGTGGGTGCGTGGGCATGGGCGTGCGTGCGGGGAGTGTTTTTGGCACTGGCGGAAGGGGCGCAGGTGGATCATGGATCTTTTACAGGGATTAAACTCTCGGGCGCTGTGTGAAATATGGAGGGCCTCGTGCATAGGCCGTTGCAGAGGTGGAGAGTGGGAGTGGGTATGGGATTTGGAGTAGGAACGGGATTTAGCGTGGGAATGGGATTTGGAGTAGGAACGGGATTTGGAATGGGAATGGGATTTGGAGTAGGAACGGGATTTGGAGTGGGAATGGGATTTGGAGTAGGAACGGGATTTAGCGTGGGAATGGGATTTGGAGTAGGAACGGGATTTGGAATGGGAATGGGATTTGGAGTAGGAACGGGATTTGGAATGGGAATGGGATTTGGAGTAGGAACGGGATTTGGAGTGGGAATGGGATTTGGAGTAGGAACGGGATTTGGAGTGGGAATGGGATTTGGAGTAGGAACGGGATTTGGCGTGGGAATGGGATTTGGAGTAGGAACGGGATTTGGAGTAGGAACCGGATTTGGAGTGGGGATGGGATTTGGAATGGGAATGGGATTCGGAGTAGGAACGGGATTTGGGGTGGGAATGGGATTTGGAGTGGGAATGGGATTCGGAGTAGGAACGGGATTTGGAATGGGAATGGGATTTGGAGTAGGAACGGGATTTGGAGTGGGAATGGGATTTGGAGTAGGAACGGGATTTGGCGTGGGAATGGGATTTGGAGTAGGAACGGGATTTAGCGTGGGAATGGGATTTGGGGTGGGGATGGGATTTGGAATGGGAATGGGATTTGGAATAGGAACGGGATTTGGGGTGGGAATGGGATTTGGAGTGGGAATGGGATTCGGAGTAGGAACGGGATTTGGCGTGGGAGTGGGATTCGGAGTAGGAACGGGATTTGGGGTGGGAATGGGATTTGGAGTGGGAGTGGGATTCGGAGTAGGAACGGGATTTGGGGTGGGAATGGGATTTGGCGTGGGAGTGGGATTTGGAGTAGGAACGGGATTTGGCGTGGGAGTGGGATTTGGAGTAGGAACGGGATTTGGGGTGGGACTGGGATTTGGAGCGGGAGTGGGATTCGGAGTAGGAACGGGATTTGGAGTGGGAGTGGGATTCGGAGTAGGAACGGGATTTGGAGTGGGAATGGGATTTGGAGTGGGAATGGGATTCGGAGTAGGAACGGGATTTGGAGTGGGAGTGGGATTTGGAGTAGGAACGGGATTTGGAGTGGGAATGGGATTTGGAGTGGGAATGGGATTCGGAGTAGGAACGGGATTTGGCGTGGGAGTGGGATTTGGAGTAGGAACGGGATTTAGCGTGGGAATGGGATTTGGAGTAGGAACGGGATTTAGCGTGGGAATGGGATTTGGAGTAGGAACGGGATTTGGAGTAGGAACGGGATTTGGAGTAGGAACGGGATTTGGAGTAGGAACGGGATTTAGCGTGGGAATGGGATTTGGAGTAGGAACGGGATTTAGCGTGGGAATGGGATTTGGAGTAGGAACGGGATTTAGCGTGGGGATGGGATTTGGAGTAGGAACGGGATTTGGGGTGGGAATGGGATTTGGCGTGGGAGTGGGATTCGGAGTAGGAACGGGATTTGGCGTGGCAGTGGGATTTGGAGTAGGAACGGGATTTGGCGTGGGAGTGGGATTTGGAGTAGGAACGGGATTTGGAGTGGGAGTGGGATTTGGAGTAGGAACGGGATTTGGAGTGGGAATGGGATTTGGAGTGGGAGTGGGATTCGGAGTAGGAACGGGATTTAGCGTGGGAATGGGATTTGGAGTAGGAACGGGATTTGGAGTAGGAACGGGATTTGGAGTGGGAATGGGATTCGGAGTAGGAACGGGATTTGGCGTGGGAGTGGGATTTGGAGTAGGAACGGGATTTAGCGTGAGAATGGGATTTGGAGTAGGAACGGGATTTAGCGTGGGAATGGGATTTGGAGTAGGAACGGGATTTGGAGTAGGAACGGGATTTGGAGTGGGAATGGGATTCGGAGTAGGAACGGGATTTGGCATGGGAATGGGATTTGGAGTAGGAACGGGATTTGGAGTGGGAATGGGATTCGGAGTAGGAACGGGATTTGGCGTGGGAGTGGGATTTGGAGTAGGAACGGGATTTGGCGTGGGAATGGGATTTGGAGTAGGAACGGGATTTGGAGTGGGGATGGGATTTGGAGTAGGAGTAGGATTAGGAGAGGGAGTAGGAGTAGGATTGGGAAGAGGATTAGGATTAGTAGGATGAGGATGAGGATGAGGATGAGGTGGTGGTAGTGGTGAAGGAGGTGGAGTAGGAGTGTGAGAGGATGAGGAAGGGAGAATGAGAGAAAGTAGGTGGGGAAGAGATGAGCGAACGGAGGCATGTGGGAGAATAAAGGATTGGGTAAGTTATGGTAAGGTTGTGGAGAGTAGTGCAGATGATACGAAAAAAAGGCGAAAGAGGATACAGAGAAGGGGGAAAAGGTGTCCCCCAGGCCGAGGACTAAGGCAAGTCATTCTGATACTCTTTGGAAAGTTGCACACGCTTGCAGCCAGATGCAACGCGATCACGAGGGTACACGTGCTGCACTTGGAACGAAATACCGGTACGCACCAACGATGAGTGCACGCACACGCGCACACGCACACTAAGAGAGTCTATATCCAGTTCTTGGACGCGCACACCGGGGACGCTCACCGGGCACGTACACACACACATACAAATAGATACTCGCGCAAGCACTTGGACCCCCTCCCCATCCAAACCATATTGCAAGTGTTGCCAAGTCCTCTCCCCTTCCCCCTCTACTCACCGGTGTGCACAGTGACGTGGACTGCAATGCGGCATCAACTCGGTTCGAAATCCCGCGGTTGGAAGTCTTACAGGCGGAACTCCGCAAGGGCGATTATCGCTTGCTCTCGTCAGGGTCTGCAGCGCGGGCAGAAGCGGCAGCATCATTTGTGGGGGGAGGGGAGGAGTGGAGGGGAGTGGAGGGGAGGGGAGGCAGGGGTGGAGAAGGGAGACAGGGGAGGGGAGAGGAGGGAGAGAAAGAAAAATTGAAAAATGAAATAAAATTAAAGGAAACTAAACAAAACAAACGAGAAAGCGAGAAGGATGAAAGATCAGACAGAAAAAAAAGAAAGAAAGAAAAAAAAAATGAAAGAGAAAGGACAAGGAAGAGCAAGAGAGAGAAAGAGGAAGGTAGGCCAGGGACACGGAGCAGCATCTCAATCCTTCTTTATCCATCATTGGGTAGCTATTAGTAGAAGGGGGGGCACTGGAATGGGGAGAGGGTGTTTGGAAAGAGGTTGGGGAATGGAAGAGGGGGAAGGGGAGGACGGTCGGAAGGAAAGGGGGGCAGGGGAGGGGAAGAGGAGGGGCGGAATTAGATCTGCTCATCTCGTTTTGAGGGGCCCAGACTTCAGGGATCTATGTTAGTGGGGCTATAAAAGGTCTTATTATATTACCGTGTTTTGGTCTGCTTTGTTTTGTTATTTTACTTCTTTATTTTATTGTTATTTTATGAGGTGATTATTGTTTTACTTTTTTGTTCGTTTGTTTGTTTTTAGTTTTTTTAGGTCCGTTTTTTACTAATCAGTTTCATGGCTTTTACGAACATGTTTTCTGTACGATTTTTCTTCAAATTATTATCAGTTCATATCAGGAGCACATGGCGTGATCCATCTCGTTATAACTGAAGATGCTGAAGTGCAATCGCTAGACCTCATCCAGGATTAATTCTCATCTGATTAGACTCTAGATTTGATGGACATTCAGCACGTCGAGGTCACAATGCCCAAACTTAAGAGAATGTTGTTGTTGTAATGCTGTATTGTATTATAATATGTAGTGGTAATGCTTGCTGAATTGATTATTGGTGTTGCTATTGGTAGTGAGAATCATGACGATATTGCATTGCTAATATTGTTGTCGCTATGGTTATTATCATGGTCAGTATTGTTTTGTGTTATTGTTATTGTTATCGTCAGCATCGGCATCGTTATTACAATCATCACTATCAGCATCATTATCACCATATTATCATCACCATCATTATTACAATCATCATTATCACCATATCTTTATCACCATCATCATCATCAATCATATTCTCATTATTATAGTTATTATCATTATTATCACTATTATTAGTATTGTAGTGTTGTTGCGATTGCTGTTGTTTGTTGATATTATTATTATTATTATTATTGTTATTATTATTATTAATATTATTATTATTAGTGTTATTTGTATTGTTATTATAGTTATTTATAATTATTATTATTATTATTATTAATTATTATTATTATTATTATTATTATTATTATTGTTATCAATGTTATTATTGTCATTGTTATTGTTATTGTTATTATTGTCATTGTTATTGTTATTGTTATTAACATTGTCGTTGTTGTTATTGTTATTATTATTATTATTATTATCATCATCATCATCATCATCATCATCATCATCATCATCATCATCATCATCATCATCATCATTCTACCGCCATTCTGCACGTAGAGCTCGGC